>NW_026739491.1:3163447-3339813 GCF_022355385.1 Mustela nigripes
TCAGAGCCTTGCTTCCTCTCATGTCTGCCCCATTCACCCAGAAAGAACTTGCCAACCAGATGGAGGGAAACAGAGCCACAGCCATAAATCACAGGGCCTTCGGAGCTGTCCCAGTCAGGCATCCAGGGACCTGGGCCCCCTGCCTGCTCCAGCCTCCAGGCTTGGGCTCCCGGGAGAGCTGCCCCCCACCCGTTCCCTCTCTCTGGCCCCAGAACAGAGCAAGCTGTGTATGCAGGGCTGGCACTGCTCCCTCCGGCCTCCCAGAGCAAACACAAGCCGGAGTCCCAGGCACAGCCAGGCCCCACAGCCCTGGCGGGATCTAGCTATGGGGGTGGGCCCTGAGTGCCATGAGGGGGCACCCTGTGCCTCCTAACTTCAGCAGAGACCCAGTCTGGTCTCCAGAATGCATCCTGCCACAGGCAAGAGCTTGGAAGGCAGAGAATGAATGCTTCCCAGCCCAAGTAGCCAGGACCTAGAGGACTTGCAGAAGTCTGCAGGGTGCTTGGCAGGGTCTCCTCAGAGTTGCGTGGGCCAAGGTAGAAGTCCTGAAACTCAGGGAAGACCCCACACTCCCTATCTAAGGCAGGTAGGTACCCACCCCCAACCTTCCAGAAGCTGGGGGCATGCCCTGGGAGGGAGCATGGCCATCCTGCCCTGCCCGTCCTCCTGAGTCACAGGCTGCGCCCAAGGGCTCCTGCCAGCAGCCCCTCCCCTCTGTCCCGTAGCCCGAGGATGCGGAGGCGCAGCTGGGGGCGGCCCATTGGTTCAGAGAGGGGTGCCTAGGCTAGAGTGGCTGGAAGCAGCAGCCAGAGCCGCCCCA
Source organism: Mustela nigripes (assembly GCF_022355385.1). NCBI lineage: Eukaryota > Metazoa > Chordata > Mammalia > Carnivora > Mustelidae > Mustela > Mustela nigripes. Next base: position 3,164,268 of record NW_026739491.1, read on the forward strand.
GAGGGTGGGGGAAGGGGTGGCGCAGGGAAAGGGGAGGAGGCAGGGCCAGGGAGGGGCATAACAAAGGGGCACTTTTGGAAACCCGACCTGCCACCTGAGGTGCCTGCTCCCTGATGACGCACTCCAAACCCGGAGCCTCCACACCAAACTTCGGAGCCCAGTGGAGGCCCGTCTCTGGCCTCAACCCTTATGGACGGCGCCCTTCGACCGGCCCTCCTGCCGGCCCGGAGCTGCACAACTCGGAGCCGGTGGAGTCCACGCGGAGCGACCGGGCCAGGCCTAGCCATGGAGGCTCTAGGACTTCTTGGCCAAACTTGTTGAACTTGGTCTCGGCGGGGGTGGGGCCGGCCGGTCACCGCTGAGGGGAGGGGGCGCACCCTGCCCGGGCCAGCCGGGCCGTGGACTCCAGAAGGTGACCCGGGGCAGCGGCCCAGGAATTAGGGCTTTTTGCAAAGAGCGAGGGGTCCCCGGGGCGTTTGGGGGCCTTTGAGGAGCCCTCGGAGATGGTGTGGCCCTCCAGCCCCGACGCCTCCCTCTCCTCCACCGGCCTGGGAAATCGGGGGGGGGGGGGGTGCGGCGCCGCAGATAAGACACCCCCTCGGCTCGGGGGCAGCTCTTCCCGTCCTCGCGCGGAGTAGTAGGGTAGCCGGGAGCTCCCAGGACGGGAGTCGGTCCCACTACAAACTTCAGGAGCCGAAGGAGAGGGCGGGATCGACTCGCGGCTCCCGCCGCCGCCTCCCCGCGGTTCCCGCCCGGGCAGCACTCACCGCGTCCTTCCTGGGCGTCTCGGCGGGTGGGGGTCCGGCCACGCTCCGGCCGGAGTCCTGCCGCTCCCGGGCCGGGGCCACCGCCTCCCGGAGCGCGCCCGGCCCTCCCCCGGGAAGCCCGGCCCCCGGCCCCGCCCTCTCTTCGCCGCTGCGGCCCCAACCCTACCCGCCAGAGGCTGGGGCGCGGGGGCTGCAGGCATCGCGGCGACCGGCGGCTCCCGGAGCACTGGCCGCGGGGTATCGGCTCCCACGGGAGAAGCGCCAGGCCTCGCTTCCCAGGGTGGCACCGCTCGGGCAAAGCGAGTCGGATTTCGGCTTTGCCCCTCCCGGCCTTTGCAGAGCCTGGGAGACAGACCCGTGGAAGCGGGAAGAGATCGGGCCTGCCCGGGTACCCCTTGGAGGGAGGACTGGGGGCTACACTGCCTTAGTATTTCTTTGCTGGCCACATCTTTCTTATACGTTAGTTCTGTCGAGGCTCACAGTCACCACCTTTTAAGCATTAGGGTTCCCATTGTACGGGTGCGGAAACTGAGGCCCACAGACCTTCAGCAGCTTGCAAAAGATCTGTAGTCCGGCAAGACCTGGATTCCAGAACCGTGCCCTTTCCCTGCACAGCCCGCCTGCCAATCTGAGGACTGCGTCTAACACACGGTGGGGGTGGGGCAAAAAGGCACGAGCTCCTCCCCCTCTGTGTTCTTAGTCCCAGATTTTGTACCACGATTCATTCTTAAATCCCTTCGGCCCTCCACTCCCCCCTTTTGTCAGTCACCAGCTTTGGTAGATTTTTCCAGATCGCCACGCTGCCACCCCTCCCTTAATAAGTCCCTTCTCTCTCACCGTCTTTGCCCCCACCCTGGGATTTTTCGCAGCCTGCCTGTCTGTTATTTATATCCACTGGAGCGGTCCAAGAATGTTCCGAGGCTGACCTAATCGCCACCTGCTTGGCCTCTCCGTCCCTCCCGATCCCTCCTGGGCCGGGAGAGCCAGCGACCGAGCCCTCCGCCTGGCAGGAGAGAGCGGCCGCGGGTTAGCAGGGTCTAACGCCCCGGGTGCTCAGAGGGTCCTGGTGGCGCAAAGTCGCTGTGGATGGGAAAGCCCCAGGGGCTCGGAGGAGTGAGCCCTCAGGGGGGCGGCGTGGCGCTCTGGGAAGCCAAAGGCCTAGTGGTTCTCTCTCCAGCACGTACTCTTCGTCCCCACTCCCCGCCCCATTACCACTCCCTGAGGAGTGTGAGTGCATGTGCGCGGATTTTTAAATCGCAGCTTTAAAAATAGAAAAACTATGTTCCTGAATCCGACAGGAACCGCTCATGCGTTCTTTATGCAGCCAAATCCGCTCACAAAATGGAAAAGGGCCCTTAAGAGAATGAATGAGGGTAATTTCAGATGGTGGTATTAGCTGCTGACTGAGCTGCCCCCCAACCCCGTCCTGGTGGGAGGGTCAGACTCTGGGCAGCCAGGGCGCAAAGCGTTGGGCAAATCCTACCTGAGGAATGGATCCTGGCCTTGGCGCTCACGGGGTGTGTACCCAGCAGGATGTGGCTTCTGAAACCAGCTGCAACACCCAGTCTCTGTTGGGGCATGAAAAAGTCACTTTTTTCCATATTTCTGTTTCTACCTCTATGAAACATGACGGGTGACCCAGCTGACCTCCCAAATGGACCATGTACCCCCAGCTAATTACTGATTGTAAAAGCTGTAAGTGAGAGGAGCTGGGCTAATCTATAATGACAGCCCTACTGTTCTGTATTATTTTAAATCAGTTAACATCCCACCTAGTGCCTGGGGGCCTGTAGGCACCTAGACAGAAAGTGTGAAAACACAAGAATGAAATTAATTGCAGGAACCGCCTATTAAAACCCCATTAAAATTAAAGGCCGCAAGCCAGACTGGTATCTGGGAAAGCAGGGCCAGAGAGAGGTTCAGAAAACAGGGCTGTTCCTCAGATCACAAGGAGAAGGGGATATGGAATGGAAAGCATCTGGCTTCTCTTAGATTCCAATCTGGAGGCAGAAAGCAGAAATATTGCAGCTGATTTTAATTGCCCCTAAGGTAAGGTAGGGAGAAAAAATAAACTAAAGCCCAGAGCATACGGGGCTGCTTTAAAGGTTAAAGGAGACAGAGCTGCCTTTGGAAAACCAACCCCCTTCTATCCCAGGCTATCCCCGGGGCTCAGATTTCTATGCTCTGCGGCCAGAGAGCCCCTGCATACTCATACGGCTCTATCCCAGCAACACTGCACTAGAACAGAGTTCAAGATGAGATGCCCAAGGTCAGAGGTTGGATAGACAGAAACCGAGGGAGGCAGCCTGGCTCAGGGTGCCAGGTGGCAGATGGGTCCGAAGCCTAAGCTTGCAACACTCACACACTCGCTCACCTTGAGTTTCTGGAATGTCCTAACCACTGCACCTTTATTTGTTTATTTATTCATTCAGTCATCCAGTCGAGAAATCATTTGAATTTTTGTTCTATGCTGAGCCCTCTACTAGGTATTGAGAATACAAGATAAATAAGGCACAGTCTTAAATGTAGGCTAATGATACAGTGTGGGTAGGAAGTACTTTGGGAAAATAGAGCCAGAAGAGACCACCTTTCACTGGGTGATGACACTTGATGAGGCTTGAGGAGCAGGAATTAGTCATGCGAGGAGGCATTGTAGACAGGATCACAGGATGTGCCAAGCCCCAGAGGTGTTAGCATATGACTTGGTGATCCAGCAATTTCGCTTTTTGGAATCTACCCTAGACAAACATGAGTAGAAGTGCAGAAAAAGGTACAAGGATGTTTGCATGTAGTGTTGTTTGCAGTAAGGGAAGACTGGAAGCAAATTTCCATCGAGAGACTGCTGGCTGGCAGGTCACCGGGGTGCACAGGTCAGACAGTGCAGAGACGCCCTGGCCCAGGGACTCCCTCCAGGGACACAGTGGTGGGACATGGTGGTGGGACCCAAGCCTTGACTCTCAGAGTAGCCCATCAGCCACCTCAGCCGCTTAAAAAAATCCTGTATATATACCAGAGATTTGGAAATAAGGATAAACACCAAAGTGCAGGAGGGGGGAAAAATAGTTGAATAACCTAGAGTTCATTCATGAGATGGCTAAACTCTGCAGCACCTGAAGCTCAGGTAGATGGAGATGTGTTCTTTTTTTTTTTTTTTTTTAAAGATTTATTTGAGAGAGAGAGTGCAGGGGGAGGGGCAGAGGCTGAGCACAGAGCCTAACTCAGGGCTCGATCTCATGACCCTGAGATCATAACCCGAGCCAAAACAAGAATAGGATACTTTACCACCTGAGCCACCCAGATGTCCTGAGATGTGTTCTTATATGAAGAGCTCCAAGACCCTGTAGAACAAAAAGAACAAAATGCAGAACACACCGAAAAATATTTGGAGAATATATACCAAAATGATTTTGGTGGCTATCACTAGGGAGAGGGCTAGAATTGGTAAAAGATATTTTTGGAGCATTAGGAAATGAGCAGTGAGCATGTACTTATATGTAAATTGTACAATGAAGAGTTTTTGGGAAATTGTCTAACACAGGGCTGTCCAAATGGAATTTTCCGCAAGGACGATGTTGTATAGCTGCACTGCCCCGTACAGCAACCACTAGCCACTTGTAGTTAGGAACTGGATTTTTAAGTTCATTTAATTTTAGTTAGTTAAAATGTAACAGCCACACGTGGCTAGTGGCAACTGTATTGGGCAGTTCCCATCTAAAATTTCTAGAGCATTGAGTTCAAGACGGGGTGGAGATGGAAGATGAAGCTGGAGAATGAGTAGAGACTGAACAGTAACTCGCAAGTTGGGCTGGGGAGCTCGGACTTTATCCTATACGCGGTGAGAAGTGTGCGTGGGAGGGGCTGGAGGAGATTTATCTGAAGAGGTCTGGCAGGCAGCCCCCAGAAGGGCAGAGGAGAGCAGGCAGAAGGCTACAGGCAGGCTTTATCTTTCTGGAAGGCAGCTGTGTTACTCTTCGTGGCCTCTGGACCTTGCCCCAGCATTCCTGATGGGCAACTGAGTAAAAGATTCTGGTTCAACAGCTATGTTCTTTTTTTTTTTAAGATTTCATTTATTTATTTGACGGACGGAGATCACAAGTAGGCAGAGAAGCAGGCAGAGAGAGAGGTGGAAGCAGGCTCCCCACCGAGCAGAGAACCTGATGCGGGGCTCCATCCCAGGACCCTGAGATCATGACCTGAGCTGAAGGCAGAGGCTTTAACCCACTGAACCACCCAGGCGCCCCCAACAGCTATGTTCTTAAGATCTCAGGCAACCCCAGGTAGAAAAAACTGGTGGGAGTTATCGAAGGGAGGCAACTTCAGTGGGGGAAAATGTTCTGGGCAGGAAGAACAGCAGACAGAAGGCATTAGAGTAAAAATGCATAGCAGGCTTCTGGGGCCCGTGGAGAAACCTTCTCCAGGTCAGGAATTTGCCCGGGGCAGATTCTTTGGAAGGTGCCCCAAGTTGCCAAGGCCCAGCCCAGGTGTCAGCTCAGTAAGCTGAGGGTTCTGCCCAGGAAGCCTGCGGGTTGGTTTGGTCCCTCCTCTGAAGTCCCCTGGGGGCCTCCTGATTGGCCAGAGAGGAATTCTTGCGGATGGTCCGTTTATTTAGCTGACTTTCAAGGAATATCCACGATGCCAGACACTAGCCTGGGTGCTTGGTCCACAATGTAAACATAGCAGACATGCTCCTTGGCTTTGTGGGGTTTTCCACTAAAACCAAATAAAGGCCTGAATAGGGATTTACAAATCGTGATTAAGTTTCTAAAGGCAAAAAGCTTTTAAGATACAGGGCTCTGAGAGAACAGGAGAAGCATAATTTCAATGACGGGAGGGTCAGAGAAGATCTCTTTCAGGAAGTGTCAGCTTCTCTACCCCCAAACAGCCCAACAGACCCCAAAAGACAAATGGAAGTTAGCGGGGTGAAGAGGGAACCTGGGAGAGAGCATGCTACATGACAGGACTAACGTGTACAAAGGCCCAGAAATGGGAACTTGACCTCCTGGGAAAGAAGGCAGAGTGGGTGGGGTGTGGTAAGAGGTCGAGGGTAAGGTAAGAGAGGAGGACTGCAACCTGAACACTGCAGGCTTTGTTCTACTCTGAGTGCAGAATTTAAGCAGAGGAGTGACGGAGTGTCTTTCTGGAGAACAGGGCACCAAAAAACAGGATGGATGGCCCAGGAGCAAAGAATGGTTTTCACATTTTACTTATTTATTTTTTTAATTTTTTTTATTTGGTGGAGAGTGAAATCGAGAGAGATCACAGAGGGAGAGGGAGAGGGCAAGCAGACTCCCCACCGAGCAGAGAGCTAGATGCAAGACTCTATTCCAGGACCCCAGGATCATGACCTGAGTCGAAGGCAGATGCTTAACCGACTGAGCCACCCAGGTGTCCCAGTTTTCACATCTTTTAAATGGTTGAAAAGAATCAAAAGAAAGGGGCGCCTGGGTGGCTCAGTGGGTTAAAGCCTCTGCCTTCGGCTCAGGTCATGATCCCAGGGTCCTGGGATCGAGTCCTGCATCAGGCTCTCTGGTCAGCGGGGAGCCTGCTTCCTCCTCTCTTTGCCTACTTGTGATCTCTGTCTGTCCAATAAATAAGGAAAATCTTTAAAAAAAGAAATCAAAAGATAAAGCTTTGGTGATATGTGAAGATTTTAAGGACAAATTTCAGTGTCCATAAAGTTTTACTGGAACAGAGTCACACACCCTCGTTCACATATAGTCTATGATTGCTTCTGCACTGGAGTGGCAGAGTGGAGTCATTGCAATGGGGATCACAGGGGCAGAAAAGCCTAAAATGTTTGCTGTCAACCCCTTTACACATAAACCATGTGGCCAGTGTGTTAGAGGGAGACAAACAGAGGGAGACCATTTAGGGAGCCACTTCGGTCATCCAAGTACCAGGGACAGGGGTTATTCTAGGACAGTGGTCTGCAGCTGCTCAATATAGGAACTGAAGAATTATCTGGGGGGAGGAATCGATGGGGAGTCAAACTTGCTGATGGGTTAAGTGTGGATGGTGAGGGAGAGAGACATATCAAAATGAATCCCAGCCTGTGATCTTGGATTGGGTTCCAGACCAGAGAAGGACATGACTGGGGCACTTGGCAAAATTTGAATAAAGTTTATTGATTGGATAATAGTGTCATTAGTACTAATTTTCTCTCTCTTTTTTTTAAGTAAGCTTTATGCCCAACATGGGGCTTGAACTCATGACCTCTGAGATCAAGAGTTCCAGGCTTCCCAGATGGAGCCAGCCAGAAAATCCACAGTTCTCTCCTCTTGATCATTGCATTGTACTTAGATCTGATGTTACCCACAGGAAATTCTTTATAACCTTTTCTCGACTCTTTCCAAGTCTGAAATTCTGTCCAAGTGAAAAGATTAAACATAAAACAAAAATGACTCAAGGGTGTTTACCTTGAGTTTCGGCACAGAAATGCCATTTATGGAGGCAGCGGAAATGCGAAAAAGGCAGAAGAGCAGAAAATCAGGACTTCTCTTTTGGACACAGTAGCGTGAGATGCTGAGATGGCCAAGTGGGTGCGTCAAGAAGGCCGGGCCGGACGTTACTGTGGGCATCGCCCGTGAACCAGAGGAAGGTGGAGAAATTGTGCCACTCAGCCTCCGAGTGGGAGTTCTGTGCCTGAGGTGTGGCCAGCCAAGGCGGTCCCCCCAGGGGGGCCACGGGGGCACACATGCATGGAGTGTCTGCGGCACAGCCGGCATTGTGTTTGGCCCTCTGGCACCCACCCTGTGACAACCCTATCCAGTGGGCCTCCTTCTTCCGCATTTCCAAAGGAGGGAACCCGCTCAGAGAGGTGTTAAGATTCACTCAAAGACACAGCAAGGAGGTGGGAATGTGAGAGCTGTCTGAGCCCAGCCTCAGGGAGCCATTCTCCCCTTGGTGATGCTGAACATCCCCCGCAGAGATCGGGGCTGTATTAGTTTCCATGGGCTAACAAAGTACCCCCAGACTAGGGGTCTCAGAACAACAGAAATATCTCCTCTTAGAGTTCTGGAGGCCAGAAATCAAGGTATCGGCAGGGCTGTGCTGTCCCTCCCAAGGCTCTGGGGGGTTATCAGTCCTCACCCTTCTCCTAGCTTCTGGAAGCTGCCAGCAATCTGGAAGTCTGGCAATCTGGGCGCATAGCTGTGTCACTCCCATCTCTGCCTCTGTCTTCACATTGTCGTCTCTGTGTGCCTGTCTCTCCGCCTGTGTCTCAGTCGCCCTCTGCCTCACTGTTTTTATTTTATTTTTTTACTCTTTTCATTTATTTTTTTGGAAGTCTAGTTGACACACAATGTTACATTAGTTTCAGGTGTACAACAGCGATTCCTCAACTCAACACCTTATGCTCTGGTTTGTGGTGGTGATTGTTGTCTATAATTGAAGCATGGTTGACACACAAGGTTCTATGATCTCGGCCTTGCTCATACAAAGATGCTTACTACTGGGTTTAAGACCTACTCAGATCATCCAGGAGGCTCTCCTCATCTGAAGACCCTTGACAACGTCTACAAAGATCTTTTTTTTTCTAGATAACATTCACAGGTTCTGGGAATTTGGATACGGGTTTTTCTTTTCAGGGACCACGACTCAACCCAGCTCACCAGCCTGGAGGAGGCCACAGCTGTTAGCCTGGGAAATCTAGTAAAATAGAGCCTGAACTTAAAAAAAAGTAGGCTGCCTTTCAGAGATGTCGTCCCCCAGTTTCGCTAACATGCCTCTTCACAGAATAGCCCAGCAGCTTCCATGCCACCCACACGAATGTGGCTTGGCAGGCAGCCTCGAATTGCGACAAAACTCTCAGACTCTGGGGCTTTATGACACAGGGAAAGCCGAGCACAGCGGGGAACGTGCCATGTGTCTGCGGGGATGTTCGCTGATCGTCTGAAGCTCTGGGGAGGGTGTGAGTGGATTCGTCACAAGAGAACCTCCTCCCAGGCATCGGCTTCACCGCAAAGAACCACAGCTACCCAAGCAGCCCACCACCTTCCTCTACAGACAGAAACTTAGGGGCACCTGGGTGGCTCAGTGGGTAAGCCTCTGCCTTCAGCTCAGGTCATGATCCCAGCCTCCTGGGATTGAGTCCTGCATTGGGCTCCTTGCTCAGCAGGGAGCCTGTTTTCCCCTCTGTTTGCCTTTCCCTGTGCTTGTGTTCTCTGTCTCTGACAAACAAATAAAATAAAATAAGAAAGAAAAGAAACTTAGCGGCGGTTCCTTGGGCCATTTTGTCCATGCTCTGGGAGGGAGTGACCATGCCAGGGACACTGATGTCCCTGTAGGGACAGGAGCCAAGGCGGGGCAGTGGAGGCTGGAGTGGGAGGAGGGGAATGTAAGGGGAATAGAAATGCAGCCGCCCCAGTCCCACGAGCATGGGATTCATCCAGCCATAGGCAACTGGCTTGGCTCTGCCACAGACAGAAGCATTTATATTTATGCCACTGGGGAGTTTTGGGGAGTCTTTGGAAGACAGTGAGAATTCACTGCCAGAATTCAAACCCCTGCTTTCCAATTCTCTGCTCCCTGCTCTTCCCACGATGGCCACCTGCCTGGTGCGAGCTCTTGAGGACGGCAAAGAGCTTCTTCACCACCTTGTTTAGATCTTATCGTTCAATAACATATTGCCAGGAGATTTTACAGCAGCTTCTATTTCTAGAGCACTTTACAGTCCGTGCAGCACTTCCACACAGATTCTCAGCCCTCTGGCAGGCGCCCTGCAAAGCTGGCCGCCTAGGGAAGTTTCCTGGCATCCCACACCTCTGGTTTTGCACGACAGGATATTGATTTAGAGTGTGGATGGTGTCTCATGCCCCACAGCAAAGACAGAAGGTGGGGAGGGTTTTTGGTTGTTTTTGTTTTGTTTTGGTTTGGTTGGTTTTTTTTTTTTTGTATTTACACAGCTGTCTGACACTTCCAAAGCCAGGCCCAATTGTATTTTTTTAAATGGAGCTATTCCCTAGGGGGTGGGAGCCAGTTTTCTCACTTAGCACTATTCCAGAATTAATTCCTATTTGGGCACTGAACTATGTATCAGAGATGCCAAGGAACAAGAACTCCGAGAGGCCGTATTCGGTCGGCTTCCGAGCCTTGAGGAGGAATTTTAAACTTCAGTTCCCTGCGAGCTCGGCGGAATGTTTGAGGCTGTCATTTGCAAACCACTGAATGCAGGAACTGTGTGTGGGAAGCCCGCACACACCATCCTCGTGGATTATGGATGGTTTCGCAGACTCAGCAGAATGTTTGGATCCATAGACGGCTTGATCAGAATCAGTCATGTTCCGGCCTGCACCAGACAGATGATTCCTACTGGATGGAAATTTCCCACAAGGAGGCCAGAGTGGAAAGCCCTCACTGGTTCCTGTTGCTTTAACAGCAGCTCACAGGATCCCAGGTTTTAAAAAACTGGAAGGGATCTGAAAGGCCACTGAGTACCGCTTCTTGACTTCGGGATGATGAAACTTAGAGAGAAGTGAAAGGAGGAACCCAAGAGACATCATCTAAGAACAGTGCTCTTTCCTCTGTGCCATACTCCTTGTTCCAGAAAACACACATGCCCCATGTCATTTTGCAGATCAAAGAAAATGCCATAACTTGGGGTCATGCTTGTGGTCTGCCCAGCTTCCAGTGTGAACACGAGACCTTCCTTTGCTATCACCAGCAGCTTTTGAATGAATTGCCTTGTGATGCCTTATGTCAAAGGTAGTGTCACAGATGAGACCAAAACATCTATAAACAGGGCTTCATAGCACAGCCTCTCTGTGGCAGGAAACCAAAGTCGTTCTACACCATTCACCTCCGTATCAGATGGGCAGCATCAAAAAAATCTGCATTAAATACTTTTGTCCATCTGCCCAATGGTTCATCAGATGGAAATGGAGGACATTAAGTGCCTAGACAGTTGTTTTCTTGGTGAAACACGGCAAAACCTAGGGTAGGAATGCCCCAAAGCAGAGCTTGAAACAAAAACGCTTTCCTGGCATGTTCAAGGTGGGTTTCCACTACTCACGCATGATTGTTTTTGTGGTTTTTGTGTGTGTGTGTGTGTGTGTTTTTTTAATTCACCATGGAAAACCTCCCCCTATCCTAAAAACAGACTCTGGGAAATCCTGGCATTAAGCAGAACATTTCCTCTGCTCATGAATCCATCACGGCTAATTATTGCTTCCTTGCCTTCCTATTTCCTACCCTCTGTCTGGAATATCTTCCCCCACCCCACCCATCTCTCAAGATTCAGCTTAAGTGGGCCCCTTCTCTGGGAAAACTTTTTTTTAAAAAACAATTTTATTTTATTTATTTTAAAGATTTTATTTATTTATTTATTTGACAGACAAAGATCACAAGTAGGCAGAGAGACAGGCAGAGAGAGAGAGAGAGAAGGCAGCAGGCTCCCCATTCAGCAGAGAGCCCGATGCCCGGCTCGATCCCAGTTACCTGAGACCATGACCTGAGCCAAAGGCAGAGGCCTAACCCACTGTACCACCCAGACGCCCCTGGGAAAACTTTTTTGACACTGTTCATTTTTACCACCCTCCATGCTGACTTAGTGTCCTCTTTCTGTACCAACCCCCAGCCCTGCCTAAACCCAAAGCTTCCTCTCTCACCAAGCTCATCACACCCAGTTGTAGCTGTAGGATTACCTACCTGTCTGTCCCACCATAAAAAGCACACTCCATAGGGGCAAAGAGCATTTTTCATTTCAGCATTCTCTTTCACTGGAATAGTTGCCAGGGACAGAGTAGGTTTTGATAAATAGAATTTATCAAAATAGAATTCAGTAGAATTAATGAAATCTGAATTCTGCCTGCCTTTCAACCTCCCCCTCCATCTGGTCTCTGGGAACAGATCCTCGATATGACCAACTTCTCCTCTTCAAGCTGCCTCCTACCCTACTCATAAACGTCAATGCCTCCAATTCAAACACCATCAAGAACACCTCTGTAGTTGAACTTGGGGTGTATTGCTCAATGCAACAGAGAATGCATACAGTGGAACATCTCTGTTAGGTCTTGGGAAGGACTTGTAGATTTGGCTTGTGTTGGATGATTTGGATAAGGGAAGTGGGGGCATTGCTCTGGATTGGAGGCTGTCAGAAAATGGGGGTGATTCTATGAAGGGTATAAATAAATCTATGAAGCAAAAGGAAAGCTAGAGCTGTGATTGGCAAAGAAGCTGCTTCCATATTAGCCAAACTAATAGGGCAAAGTCTGGTTATTTTTGTGGTTTGGACAATATTCTTACTTCTGCCTGTGTTCAGACATGAGTGATCATGTTTTTGTCTTGATCGATCATGGTCACAGAGTGGCCTTGTCTGGTGTTGTTTTGTGCAATTGTTTATTTCGACAGAACACCAAGGTCTAGCTGATCTATCAAGCCAGATCCCAGGTGCCAGGGGCTGCTTCTCTTTCCTCATAACTTTATACCCATTCCTAACCTTACCAAGCTGTACCCCTACCTAGAATGCTCTTCTCCCTACTCTGGCCAAACCCTACTTACATTCACATTGAACTCCACAAAATCCCACCTTCCCTGTGAGGTTTCCCAAAATACTTCTTTCTCATTAGGTAATCGTTTCTGAATGCCTCCAATAGTCTTGGCCGGCATGCCACGATTTAGGATACAACCACCTTCTCTCTGGAATGGTTTTACTTGTTTCACATGTATTGTTCTTCTCTGCTCAGTGAGGGCAGGGTCATTTCTTACATTTTGGCATACCCCCCTCCAACTGAGAAACTTGCTGAGGTGGAACAAATGGCTGGTCTGAGTAAAGGGGGTGAGTCTGCTTCTGGGACACAGCTCTGAAAACAGCTACGAGCCAGCAGGGAGAAGCCACCAGCTTGCCTTTCCCCTTTCTAACACTCTGACCTTATCTTTCCATCTTCCCATCAGGAAACCATGTTCGGATTTTTCTTTCGGAGCATTCATTTCTTCCCAAGGGTTGTTTTTGGAAATGTCTTCTGTCCCCACCTGTCCGTGAGCGCAGGACCTTCCGTTAATGCATTGCTGTCTCCTCTCGCCCTTCCACAGCGCCCGGACGGAGTTTAGCAAGAAGGAAAGGCCCCGCGGTCCTCCACTAACCGCAGCTCCTGTGTGGCTCGTCGCAGAGTCAGAAACGTCCGAACTGTCTCTGCCGGGGCCGGGCAGAGAGTCACCTACCTAGGAGAGTCAATGCCTTGGCCTCTGGCTTAAATCAGGACACAAGACCTCTCACCCCGGTTAGCCTGCACGTCCTCCCGCTCATTACTCCCTACGCCGACACCCCGCAGCTTTGGGGAAACCGTAGTTAGGAGCTGCAAGTTTCAACCACTCTGCACAGAGAAGCAGAGATTCCGGGCAGCTGAGGAAACAGAAGGACTCGATCCCTACCGCGAAGCCGGCTGGCGGGAAAAGGTTTGATTTCCATCGCGGGGGGTCGGGTAGCTTTCTACAAAGCTTTCTATCGCCAGAAACAGCCAATCCTAAAGCCCGAGAGGACCTGAACACCAATTAAAAGTCAGAGGAGGCGGAGCCGAAGCCTTGATTGGTACCTGGTCTCCTGGGGAACCAGCGGAGGCCGGGCAGCGCGGATTCTGAAGAGGCTTCAAGTTGGGTGGCCTCGCGGTGGCGGCCATCTTTATTTCTGGCAGATCAGCTGACGGGCACAAGTTGGCCCAGCACGTAGGCTCCATCCCGTTTCCCTAGGGAGCCCCCGAGCTCCTCCCCTCTCGTGCCCCGCTCTTCGCGGGAGGGGCGGGGCGTCTCCGAGAGGGGCGGGGCCGGAGCTAGAAGCCAGATTGAAAGCGGTGAGGCTGTTTGGCGGGAAGTTGGCTTATTTCCCTGGTCCCCGCCTTGTTTCTCCCCAGGGGCTTCACAGTCTTCCTTCCACGATCTCGGCATAGGGCACAGTACCCTTTCGCACGGAGGACGCGATGGCTCCTAGGAAGCGCCCAGAAACCCAGAAGACCCCCGAGGTGGCTGTGCGCCCCAAGAGCAAGAGGAGCAGAAGCCCCTGGGAGCTGGAGCCCGAGGCCAAGAAGCTCTGTGTGAAGGGCCCTGGTACTGCCTGCGCCTGCTGCTTTAATAATTCCGCCTTTTGGGGTTCTCACGCAGGAGGCTGGAGTGGGGGATGGGTGCTACTGGTTTCTCCAGGCTGTCCCAAGTTTTGGATGCCTCGGGCTGTGCATTTTTCTGCAGGTCCTTTGACATCATAGAGCTTGGGCTTAACCCCCCTCAGGTGACGGGAAGAGGCAGAAGAGCTCCATTACATAAGACACAACGGACCTTCCAATTCCTTGTTTTTCCCAGGATTTTTACACACGAGGACTGCTTAAAATAACCCTACCTTGCCTGGTGGTGTGTGTGCTGAATTTCTATAGTCATGGTTGCTAGCTGTGTGTCCTTGGTTTCCTCTGTAAGAACCCTCAATTTCCTTCCTTAGAAAACTCAGTCTCTGAGGTTTATTGGGGCTTGAACCTGGGGCGATAAGGAGTGTGGGGGAACACAAAAGACTGGTGTAGGGGGTTGCTGCTGAAGTGCTTTATGTCCATAAAAAGAAGGAATGGGTTGTCAAGAGACCAGATTCATAGAGACCAGGTCCTCAAATACATCTTTATCCCTATTCTGAGTGGATCTACCTCTCCAAAAGCAGCTTAATTAATTTCCAGCCACCAGACCCTCTAGATCCGCTGGTTTCCAAAAGAGCAGATTGGACTTGGGGCCAACAACTCGTCACCTCTACATTATGTTAATGCAGGATTTAAAGATATTTTTTTCCTCAGTCACTTCTACTGTGCTCTCCTAAAACCCTTTTATTATGCATCATATGTGATTTTAAAATTGTCACCCAACCCTAGCATGAGTTTCCCAGCCCACTAGGAAGAGTTCTGCATAAACTTTATTCCTGTGTGTCTTTTTGGCTCCCTGCTCAGAAACCCTGCAAAGGGTCTGGTTTCCTATGATTTCATATTTCATTTCACTTCAAAATTACTATTTCGGAGAGTGTTTGGGGCAAGGGGCTGGATCCTTACTTTATTTCTTGTGCTGAGTGAGAGTGAGCAGACCCTGGAAAGATCTCAGGAGGTGATGGGAGAGACTGGCTATGCGGCATGAAAAAACAAGGCTTGCTTTCTGAGATTTCAGCAGGAAACTCTTGCGTGCGTGAGAAGAGAGAGGAAAATATGTGTCTGTTCTGCTTGGCAGGTTCTAGCAGAAGATTTGACTCAGGCTGCCTTTGGGCGGGGTTGGCTAGCCTGCAGGTCCCGCCACCAAGCAGCATCGTCAGGGCCCTCCACCACCATAAGCTAGGCAACGCCGTCTGGCCATCACTGCAGCAGGTGAGGTGTTTCCTGGCTGAAGTGCTCCAGGGGTTGCCTGGTACCTTTTCATTATGGGGATGTTCTAAGGTTAGATGCTGGGTTAGTTCAGCAGATTGGTCAGATCACCTCTGTGTTGGGGACTGACCTACTGGGCATTCAGCCAGGTAGAAGTCTTATGCCGTAAAGGTCTCATCTGGAATGCACTCTGCCCCCTTGCTTTCCAAGATGAGTTCATGCATGTTGCCTGCACAGAGCCAGGCAGTTAGTTTTCCTTTGGTGGCAGGACTTGACCCTAGAGCTCATCTATAGAGGAGGCAGAGATTGGCAATTTACCCAGGACTTGGGTTTTAATTCAACTTAATTCTTTTTTTTTTTTTTCTTCCTCTGTGTCAGGGTCTCCAGCAGGCCTTTCTGCACTCTCTGGCTTCTTACCGGATATTCCAAAAGGCTGCCCCCTTTGACAGGAGGGCCACATCCTTGACATGGCACCCAACTCACCCCAGCACCCTGGCTGTGGGTTCCAAAGGGGGAGATATCATGCTCTGGAACTTTGGCATAAAGGACAAACCTACCTTCATTAAAGGGGTGAGCAGTTCCCTGTACCAGTCAGTAGTGCTGAAGAAGTGTTTGTGGAAGGAATGAAAAGTTATTGGGGAATGAGGAGATGATTGGGATCAGAAGGAACTGGGTATTTTCAAACGAGTAAATGGTAATGCTATTCAGATCTGCCTTGAGTGCCAGCCCTTAAAACATTAGAAGGTATAAAATATTGACTTAGGTATAAAGGCATAAAATATAACTTACAAGAGGGTGCTCTTGTAAGTTATCACACAGAACAGAATCTGAGCCCCTTCTTACCTCTTGGCCTTGTCTCCTACTACTGTCTTTCCCCACTTCCTAGGCTTTGAGCCACACTAGCTATTTCTATTCTAAAATGGGGTCTTTGAACTTGCTGTTCTCTTTGACGGGGGGTGCTCTTTCCCATGCTTTTCTCATGGCTGGCTCCCCCTTACCACTCAGGTCTTGGCTTCATGTACTTCTTCACACAGATGTCACTGACCACTCTGTCTAAAGGAGCCTCTGCTTCACTCATTCACTCTCTCTCCCCTTACCCTGCCTCACTCTCCCCACCCCCTGAACAATGTTTATCAGTATCCGAAATGTTTTACTTATTTGTATGTCTCTGCCCATACAAATGTCTTAGGAAAGTAAGTTCCACATTAAGAGGGACCTTGCCTTTCTGGTTCACTACCATATGCCTAGTGCCTAGAACAAGGTTTGGTCTCGAGTTGCCGCTTTATATTTGTTTTTTGTTTTGTTTTTGAGATTTTATTTATTTATTTGACAGAGAAAGATCACAAGCAGGCAGAGAGGCAGGCAGAGAGAGAGAGGAGGAAGCAGGCTCCCTGCTGAGCAGAGAACCCGATCTGGGGCTCGATCCCAGACCCTGAGATCATGACCCGAGCCAAAGGCAGAGGTTTAACCCACTGAGCCACCCAGGCACCGCTACTTTATGTTTGTTGAACGAATGAGGGCCTTGAAGTGTAACTGGGAAGATGGGATATGCATACAAGGTAATTGACACTACCGATGCTAAATGCTGCAGAACGTGAGAGAAGGAAGAACCCCTTTTGAGTTAGAGAGAAGGCTCCTGGGTGAGTAGGGAGTGGGGAAGAACAATAATTAGGTAAATGGAGAGAAAAAGGAAAGGCAGAGTGTGTTCGGGGCAGTTTGGCATAGCATTTTCTAGGCATGGTTAGTATTTATCATGAGTTGCTGAGGCAGGATGGTGCCACCCCGCCACCAAAGAGAAGACCTTAGTTTGCCCAGCAGGGGGTTAACAGTGGAGGGCTGTACCGTCAAAAGTGGCTTTCTGTGTTTAGAGCAGAAGCCACAGACTCACATGCTTAAAGAAGCGAAACAGGAAAAAGAATGATAGGGGGTGGGGTCAGAGGTACACTGGAGACGATTAACGTGTAAGAATCTAGGTCCCTTGGAGCACCTGGGTGGCTCACTGGGTTAAAACCTCTGCTCAGGTCATGATCCCAGGCTCCTGGGATGGAGCCCCACATCCTGCTCTCTGCTCAGCAGGGAGCTTGCTTCCCCCCTCTCTCTCTGCCTGCCTCTCTGCCTACTTGTGATCTCTGTCAAATGAATAAATAAAATCTTAAAAAAGAATCTAAGTCCAATGATGATATCAGATCTGATTTATTCAAATGAAGCCTGAAGTCCTAATTTTGTTTTACATGAAATGTTCTGATTTTTAAAGATGGTGATGAAATACACCAAAAATGTACTCTCTTACCCATTTTTAAGTGTGCAGTTCATCGGCCTTATGCACATTGGAGTTCTTGTGTAGCTAGTCTCCAAATCCCATCTTGCAAAAGGGAAACTCTGTACCCACTAAACACTTAACTCCCCGTTCTTCCGTCTCCCCGTCCTTGGCAACCACCATTCTACTTTCTGTCTTGAAGCTTTTGACATGCTCACAAGTATCTTGCATAAGTGGAATCACACAATTTTTATCCTTTGGCTTATTTCACTTTGCATAATGTCCTCTAGCTTCATCTGTGTTGTAGCAGGTGTCAGAATTTCCTCTTTTAGACTGAATAATTCCCCACTTGATCCATCCATCTTGCTTCCGCATTCACCTGCTGATGGACACTTGGGTTGCTTCCACCTTTCGGCTCTTGGGAACAAGGCTGCTACGGACATGGGTATGCAAATATCTCTTCAAGTCCCCACTTTTCAGTTCTTTGGGGCATATCACCAGAAATGGAACAGAAGAGCTAGATGAGGCCAAGGGTGAACCCAGGATGACTTTTCTTAAGTGCTTCCTCAAAGCAGCCCATCAGAAAAGGCCAGGTTAGACAGGCTTGGGATGAGATGCGTGTTCAAGAAAACAGGTGCTTGGGGCACCTGGGTGGCTCAGTGGGTTAAAAGCCTCTACCTTCGGCTCAGGTCATGGTCCCAGGGTCCTGGGATCAAGCCCCGCATCATCGCATCATCGGGCTCTCTGCTCAGTAGGGAGCCTGCTTCCTCCCCTCTCTCCGCCTACTTGTGATAAAATCTTTAAAAAAAAAAAAAAGAAAAGAAAAGAAAAAGAAAACAGGTGCTTAAGGCTTAAGGCCAGAAGAAAGGCAGCCAGAGGAATGCTGTGAACAGACCTAGGCTTTCTGCCCCTCTGGTGAGACAGGTGACCACCAGAAGGGGCAGTTTTTAAGTTGAAGTCAAAACCCAGAGCTCAGACAGGAAGAGATTTTTGTTTTGTTTTCCCCTTGGAATCTAGGACATGGGAATAGACAAATTTAAGAAGTAGCCTAAGGGTGTCCTAGAGGAAAGCCTCCTGACCGAAAGGGGAATGACATCTGCTTTTAACTTGTGCCAGGCTGAGGCTGCTTTGGGTTTATACCAGTCTCTAGTATAATGTGACTTTAAGTGACATTTTCTCATGCATGGCAGAGATTGGCCTGAGCATCTGAACTTTGTGACTAGCAAGAGGCTAGATGGGAGCAGAAGAAGGATATGGTAGCCTGGAGACCTCTCTGTCTTTCTTCCTAGATACTAACAGAAAGTTGATTTGAGAACAGGGACTGAAGGAGCAGCAGTGTCTCATTTTGCTACTTCTTTTTTTCTTTTTAATTTTTTATTTTTTAAAAATTTTTAAAGTAGGCTCTGTGCCCAAGGTGGGGCCTGAACTCACAACCCCAAAATCAAGAGTCACATGCTCCACTAACGGAGCCAGCCAGGTGCCCCTCATTTTGTTACTTCTTTAGTCCTCTGACCTTGGCTCTGATCTTTCCATCTTTCCGGCCCTTGGCAAGGAAACACGTGTGACATTTTCAAAATGAAGATTACTTGGTTTTATTCTTCTTGTAAAATGATCGATGCTTCTCAGAATTTCAAATAATACAGAGAAAAGCATGAAGAATAAAAATTACTTGAAATCTCCATTTGGGACCTCTTTCTCTGTGTGTATGCACTATTATACACACCCAAACCTCTACTTAGATTTTTGCGTAAATATTCTACCCTAGAATCTGTTGTATTTTACTTATTATATCAGATATTCTAGTTTAAGGTCATGTACCAGGCAACCACTAACAACATCCTATAATTCCCTTTTGTGTTTTGTAATTCCTTTGGTATCAGGGTATTGCAGACCTCGTAAACAGAGTTAGGAGTATTCCTACCTCTTGTATTTTCTGGAATTCTTTGTGTAAATTGATACTATCTCTTCCTTAAAATTTTTGTAGTGTTTTTAGGGCTGGAGTTTTCTTTGTTGGGGAGTTAACTATGTGTTCAATATCTTTCATAGCTATGGAGCATTTTAGGTCCTGTGTTTTTTGTGAATGAGCTTGGTAGTTTGTCTTTCAAGAAATTTGTCCATTTTATGGGGCGCCTGGGTGGCTCAGTGTTAAACCACTGCCTTCGGCTCAGGTCATAATCTCAGGGTCCTGGGATGGAGTCCCGCATCGGGCTCTCTGCTCAGCAGGGAGCCTGCTTCCCTTCCTCTCTCTCTGCCTGCCTCTCTGCCTACTTGTGATCTCTCTCTGTCAAATAAATAAATAAAATCTTTAAAAAAAAAAAAAGAAGAAGAATCCTGATGCCTACCCAAGTCAAAATGGATTCTTTCTTTAAAAAAAAGAAAAAAGAAAAAAAAAGAAATTTGTCCATTTTACCTAAGTTGTTGAATTTAGTCACATGAATTTGTTCCTGGTATTTCCTTACTATCCTGTTAATGTCTACAGGATCTTTAGTGATACCTACCCTCACGTTCTTAATATGGGTTATTTGTGTCTTTTTTTCAGCCCCAAAGTTTCCTCATACCCCTTTGCAATCCACCCCTCCCTACCTTTGAAAATTTTTGATCTGCTTTCTAACCCTATTGGTTAATTTGCATTTTCTAGACTTTTCTATAAATGACATAGTACAATATAGACCCTTTTTTTTACCCTGGCTTTCAGTCAGTATAATTGTTTGAGATTCATCTATATTTTTACATGTATCAGTTGGGTTTTCTTTTTCTTTCTCAGTAGTGTTCCATTATATCAATGTACTGCAATTTATCCATTCACCTTCAGAAGGACATTTGGATTTTTTTCCAAATAAAAATAATGCTGTTATGAACATTTATGTACAAGCTTTGTTGGCTATATGTTTTCATTTTTCTTGAGTAGGTACCTAGTTGTGGAATGACTGTGTTGTAGGGTAGGTATCTTTTAAGGATTTTTTTAAATGAGAAGAAAAACTTTAATATTTACATATTTGCCATTTCCAGTTGATTTTCATTCTTTTGTGTGATCTAGATTTCCTTTTGGTAATATTTTCCTTCTGCCTGGAGAATTTTCTTCAACATTTCTTATAATGTGGGTTGGTTGGTGATACCATTTTTTTCTTTTGTTAGTCTTTTTAATCTTTGCCAGTATAGATATCTTTGCCAGTATAGAATTCTAGGTTCACAGGCTTTTTTTTTTTTTTAAGATTTTATTTATTTATTTGACAGAGAGATCACAAGTAGGCAGAGAGGCAGGCAGAGAGAGAGGGGGAAACAGGCTGAGCAGAGAGCTAGATTCGGGGCTCGATCCCAGGACCCTGGGATCATGACCTGAGACGAAGGCAGAGGCTTTAACCCACTGAGCCACCCAGGTGCCCCAGTTCATAGGCTTTTGTTTTTGTTTTCTTGCTTTTACTACTTTGGAGATGATTTCTGATGCAAAGTCTTCTCTCATTCTTATGTTCCTCTTTACATTTTTTTCCTTTCTTTTTTCCTTCTGGCTGCTTTAAAAATGATTGTAACTTATCTGGTGTATTTCTCTGCATATTTCTCCTCTTTGGGGTTCATTGTACCTCTTGGATCTCTGGGTTTGTCATCAAATTTGGAAAATTTGGGACACCTGGATGGCCCAGTGGGTTAAGCCTCTGCCTTTGGCTTGGGTCGTGATCTCAGGGTTCTGGGATGGAGCCCCTCATAGGGCTCTCTGCTCGGCGGGGAGCCTGCTTCCCTGTCTCTCTCTGCCTGCCTCTCTGCCTACTTGTGATCTCTCTCTGTCTGTGTCAAATAATTAAATAAAATCTTTTTTAAAAATTTGGAGAATTTTAGGTCATAATTTATTCAAATAGTTTTTCTCCCCCCACTTTTATTTTCTGGGATTCCAGTTCTATATATGTTAGGCTACTAGGTATTGTCCGTCCTACAGGTCATTCATAAACTGTTCATTTTTTAATACCCCCATTTAATTTTGCATAGATTCTATTGCTGTCTTACATATTTACGATCTTCTGCATTATCTAATCTGTATTAGATGTATTTTTTCCCAGATGTTGTATATCATCTCTAGAAGTTTGCTTTGGGCCTTCCTAAATATATTCTATTTCTTTTTTCATGTTCACTAATTCCTCTACTCTCTTGACCATAAGAGTACATTCGTGATAGTGGTTTTAATGTTTGTGCTAATTCTATCATCTGTGTCACTTCTGAGGGTGTTTCATGCTTCTTTGCATGCCTGGTAATTTCTCACTGGATACCAGACATTGTGAATGGTACATGGTGGGATATTGGATTGTGTTGTATGCTTTTAAGTAGTGTTGGGCTTTGTTCTGGGATGCAGTTACTTCTAAACAGTTTGATATCTTCCAGGCTTGCTTTTAAGCTTTGTTAATCCAGTTACTGTATTAGTTTACTATTGCCTCTGTAGCAAATTACCACAGGCTTGGTGTCTTAAAAGAACACAGTTTTATTTCTTACAGTTCTGGAGATCTGGAGGTCAGAAGTCTGAAATCATTTTTTCTGGATTTAAGGTCAAGGTGTTGGCAGGGCTAGTTCTTTCTCAAGGTTCCGAGGGGAGAATCTGTTTCCTTGTATGTTTCAGCCTCTTGTGACCGTCTGAATTGCTGTGCAATGGCTGCTTCTTCTGTCTTCAAAGTACATCACCCTGATTTTTTTGCTTCTGTCCTCCATTACCTTCTCTTCTGCCTCTGACTCCTCCTGGGTACCTCTTATAAAGACCATTTTGAGTTGGATTATATCTATCCCACCCAGATAATAATCCAAGGTAAACTTCCCATCTCAAGACCCGTAACCACATGTAAGGTCCCTTTTGTCATCTAGTGTATCTATTGTTCACAGGGTCCATGGCTTAGCACATGGACATCTTGGAGACCCCAGTGAGCATGGTTATACCCCAATGGTCATGGGTTTAAGGCAGCCCATAGATATAACCTGTTCTCACCCTGAGGCAATACCCTTCCGATGACTCAATTTTTTTAAAAAAAGATTTTATTTATTTATTTGACAGAGAGAGAGAAAGATCACAAGTAGGCAGAGAGGCAGGTAGACGGGGAGGGAGAAGCAGGCTTCCCACTGAGCAGAGAGCCAATGCAGGGCTCGATTCCAGAACCTTGAGATCATGACCCAAGTGGAAGGCAGAGGCTTAACCCACTGAGCCACCCAGGCACCCCAGGACTCGATATTTTGCATATTAAGTCTTCCCTTTCCTGACCTTGAGAATACAGACTGTTCTGAGGATTTCTCCCCTACTGATGTATGATGTTTCTCTCCGCCTCCTCCTCCAGACTTGGGTAGTTTCCTCAGACACACGGATACATTTAATACTCCCCCAAAGACTTGAAGGGACCCTTGCGAAACTCTCCAGAATGCTCCTTCTGTGTGTGTCTCTCCTCCCCAGATTTTTGCCACTAATTCTTGCTCTGTTGGCTTTCCTAAAATTCTGTCTCCTCAGCTCCGTGAGACTGCTGGGCCGTGTGGTTCCTCCCTGTCTTGCTTCCTGAAGACGCTCTCCAAACAGTCACGCTGGGGCAGTTGCAGGGCGCTCTTCCTTCTTTCCCTCCTGTCTTGTGCCGTCTGTTGTCCAATGTCTGAGAACCTTGTTCATGTATCGTGTCCATTTTTTTGGTGGTTTAATACAGGAGGATAGGACATCGTTGGAAGCAAAAATCCACACTTACTAATTTTAACAGTTTATCTGAAGATTTAAAATTTTTTTCCTACACAATCTTGTCCTCTACAAATAAGGAGAGTTTGGTTTCTCTCTTTACTGTTCCTATACTTTTTTTTTGCCCTATTCCATTGGCAAGACCTCTAGCACGTTGTTGGTATTAAATATAGCAGACATGCTTGTCTTGTTCTTGATCATAGAAGGCTTTTCTATTTGACCAGTAAGTATGATTTCTTCTTAATTTTTTTTTTTTTTAAAGATTTTATTTATTTATTTTACAGAGAGAGATCACAAGTAGGCAGAGAGGCAGGCAGAGAGAGAGAGAGGAGGAAGCAGGCTCCTGCTGAGCAGAGAGCCCGATGCGGGACTCGATCCCAGGACCCTGAGATCATGACCTGAGCCGAAGGCAGCGGCTTAACCCACTGAGCCACCCAGGCGCCCCAGTATGATTTCTTCTTATTATTGTGATAAAATACACCTAAGATACGATGTACCATTTTAACCATTTTTAAGGATTTTTGTTGTAGTTTAGTGATCTCTACACTCAACATGGGGCCCCAAACCACAGCCCTGAGATCAGCAGTTGCATGTTCTTCCAACTAAGCCAGCCAGGCATCCCCGCATTTTAGCCATTTTAAGTGCACAATTAAGCACACTGTGCCACTATCACCACCAACTGTTTGCAAAACTTTTTCATTTCCCAAAATAAAACACTGTACCCATTAAACAATGACTTTCTATTACCCTCCTCTAGATCCACTAATCTGCCTTCTGTCTCTATGAAGTTGACTATTCTAGGTACCTCGTATAAATGGAATCACATGATATTTGCCCTTTTGGGTCTGGCTTCTTTGATTTAGTGTAATGTTTTCAATTTTCATCCACGCTGCAACTTGCATAAGCACTTCATTCCTTTTTATAACTGAATAATGGGCAGTCATATGGATATGCCACATTTTATTTATCCATTCATCTGCTGATGGACGTTTGGGCTGTTTCCACCTTTTGCTCTTATGAATACAACGGCTGTGAATGTTCATGTACAAGTTTTTGCTTGAACACCTGTTTTCACTTCTCTTACGTACACACAGAGGAGCATGTTTGTGTGTTAAAACTTGTCTGTTTTTGAATATCCTCTATCAGACTATGGAAGTTCCCCCTTTTACTTCTAAATAAAGGAAGGTACCAGAAGTTCTTGGCATGAATGATAATCGAATTTCATCAAATACTTTTTTGTATCTCTTGAGATCAGCATATGATTTTTCCCCCTTTATTCTGCTAATGTGATGTTACACTGATTAATTTTTTTTTTAATTTTTATTTATTTGAGATAGAGCTCGAATGGTGGGGAGGGGCACAGGGAGAGGGAGAAGTAGGCTCCACGCTGAGCAGGGATCCCTAGGCTAGGCTCCATCCCAGGACCTTGGGATCATGATCTGAGCCAAAGACACTTAACCAACTGAACCACCCACACACCCCTACACGAAGTGATTTTTTATGTTTATTTTAGTTTTATATTCAAATTTTTTATTTAAATTTTCTTCTCCCACTGCTTTTTTTTTTAACCTTTCCAATTATATCTCTAGCAGGTAATACTGCTTCTTAAAAATTGTGGTAAAAGCACATAACATTTATCACTGAACCATTTTTTTTTTTTTAAGATTTTATTTATCAGAGAGAGAGGGCGAGAGAGCAAGAACAGGCAGACAGAATGGCAGGTAGAGGCAGAAGGAGAAGCAGGCTCCCTGCCGAGCAAGAAGCCCGATGCGGGACTTGATCCCAGGACACTGGGATCATGACCTGAGCCAAAGGCAGCTGCTTAACCAACTGAGCCACCCAGGCGTCCTCACTGAACCATTTTTAAGTGTATGGTAGTGTTAACTATATTCATGTTATTGTGTAGCAGAACTGTAGAACTTCTTCATCGTGTAAAACTGAAACGCTGCACCCACTGAATAAGTTCCACATTTTCCCCTTCCCTCAGGCCTTGGCAACCACAATTACACTTTCTGTTTCTATGAGTCTGAACCACTTTGGATATCCCTAAGTTTTGATGGTCTTATTGTGGTTACCCAAAAGCATGTTCTTAAAGGAAATACACAGTAGTGTGTTTGAGGACCATGGGACATCATGTTGGCAATTTATTTTCAATGATACCAAAAAAGTAGGTGTTTTTTTCCCCCCAGAAAAGCACTTCTTTGTGCAATTTTTGCAACTTTTCAACTAAGTTTTTTAAACAAAGTTTAAAAAAAAAAAAAAGGACTGATATTATTTCTTCCTTAAATGTTTAGTACATTCAGCAATGAAGCTATCAGGGTCTGGAATTTACTTTGCAAGAAAGTTTTTAGTTGTCACTGCAATGTCTTCTTTTTTAAAAAATATTTTATTTATTTATTTGACAGAGAGAGAGAGATCATAAGTAGGCAGAGAGGCAGGCAGAGAGAGAAGGGGGAAAGCAGGCTCCCTGCTGAGCAGAGACACCTCCCCCCCCACCATGCAGGGCTTGATCCCAGGACCCTGAGATCATGACCTGAGCTGAAGGCAGAGGCCTAACCCACTGAGCCACCCAGGCACCCCCCACAATGTCTTTAATAGGTCTCAGACCATTCTGATTTTCTCTTTCATGTTCTGTCAGTTTGGCAGGTTTGCATTTTTCTAATGAATTTGTCCATTTCATCCAAGTTTTAATATTTATTGGCATCAGATTAGTTATATCCTCTTATAATTTTTTAAAATGTCTAGGATTTATATTGATGTCCCTTTTTTGATCTGTTACATTGGTTATTGGTGACTTCTGTTTGATCAGTCTCAACAGAGGATTATCAATTTTATTAGTCTTGCGTTAAACTGATGTGGTTTTTTTTTTCTTTTTAAAGTAGGCTCCATGCCCAGTGTGGGGCTTGAACTCACAGCCCTGAGATCAAGAGTTGCATGCTCTTGCATGCTAGCCAGGCACCCCCAACTTTTGTTGGTTAATTCTCTCACAGTATATTTGTTGTCTCTTTCATTAATTTCTGTTCTTTTTTTTCTCCTTTTTTTTTTTTTTTGAGATTTTACTTATTTATTTTGGAGAGGGAGAGTGAGAGAGCGCGCAGGGGGAGCAGAGGGAGAGGGACAAGCAGACTCCACGCTGAGCACAGAGCCTGACGTGGAGCTCAATCCCATGACCCTGAGATCATGACCCTAGACGAAATCTAGAGTCAGATGCTTACCTGACTGAGCCACACAGGCAGCCCTCTCCTACTTTCTTTTCCTGTTACTTTCACAACTTCTTGAGATGGATGTTTTGAGGCATTGATTTTTAGCCTTCTTTTATTATGGATGCTTCTAGGAATATTTGTATACAAGTTTTCATGTGAACATACATATTCATTTCTCTTGGGTATATATGTAGGAGCAGAATTGCTGGGACCTACGGTAATTTTGAGTTTTTGAGGAACTGTCAAACCATTTTCCGCAATGACTACTCCATTTCACATTCCCATCAGCAATGTAGGAGGGCTCCAACTTCTCCATATCCTAAACAACACTTTTCCAGCTTTATTGAGATACAATTGACAAATAAAAAATGCACATATTTAAAGCATATAGGGTGAATTTTAACATGGGTACATTGCAAATGATTACCACAGTTGAGGCACCTGGGTGGCTCAGTGGGTTAAGCCTCTGCTTTCCGCTCAAGTCACGATCCCAGGGTTCTGGGATTAAGCCCTCCATCGGGCTCTCTGCTCAGTGGGGAGCCTGCTTCCCCCTCCCTCTGCCTGCGTCTCTGCCTACTTGTGATCTCTCTCTGTCAAATAAATAAATAAAATCTTAAAAAAAATGATTACCACAGTCAAGCTAGTTAATATTCATCACTTCACATATTACCTTGTGTGTCTGTCTGAGAACACTTAAGATCAACTCTTGGTAAATTTCACACACACAACACAGTATTATTAACTATGTCACCACGCTGTACATTAGGTCTCTGGAACTTATTCACCCTGCAAGATTGACACTTTGTACCCTTTGACCTACATCTCCCCATCTCCTCCATCCCCAAGTCCCTGGCAACCACCATTCTACTCTGAGCTTTTATGAATTCCACATATGTAGACCCACATATAATTGAGATCGTGTAGTGTCTGTGTCTGATTTATTTCACTTAGCGGAACTTCCCCCTGGTCGTCACAAATGGCAGGATTCCCTTCTCTTTGAGGGCTCCATGATACTCCATCATACATACATACCACATTTTCTTTATCCCTTCATCTATCAGCAGACACTGAGGCGGTTTCCTTTCCTGGGCTATTGGGAGTAGCTATAGTGAACACAGGAAGGAAGATAACACGGTGAGAAGCTCGTTTCATTTCCTTGGACTCTATACCCACAAGTGAGACTCATGGACCATATGGTGTATTTTCTGAGGAACCTCCATACTGTTTTCCACAGGGCGCCATCCAATTTACATTCCCATCAACCTAGTTCAAGAGTACCTTTTTCTCCACAACCTCGCTAACACCTCTTATCTTTTGTTGTTTCCAT
Organism: Mustela nigripes; assembly: GCF_022355385.1. Lineage (NCBI taxonomy): Eukaryota > Metazoa > Chordata > Mammalia > Carnivora > Mustelidae > Mustela > Mustela nigripes. The sequence continues at coordinate 3,191,814 of NW_026739491.1, forward strand.
AATAGCCATTCTAACAAGCATAAAGTGATAGCATTGTGGTTTTGATTTGCATTTCCCTGATGTCAGGATTAGTGATGTTGACTGCCTTTTCATATACCTGTTGGCCGTTTGTGTGTCTTCTTCGAGAAATGTTGGTTGAGGTCCTTTGACCAGTTTTTAATGAGGTTATTTGGGGGTTTTTTGTTTGTTTATTTGTTTTTTGCTACTGAGTTCCTCATATATTTTTGATATTAACTTCTTATTAGATCTAGTTTGCAAGTGTTTTTTCCCCTTTCAGGGGTTATCTTGTCACTGTCCATCTTTTTTATCATTGCCCTCAGAGGGGTGTGAAATAGTATCTAGTGGTGACTAACCGTGCTTAGCATCTGCTCATGTGCTCCTGGCCATTTGCATGTCTTTAAAAAAATGTCTGTTTAAATCCTTCGTCCATTTTTTGAGAGGGTTGGTGGGGAGGCACAAGTAGGGGAAGGGCAGAAAGACAGGGAGAAACAGACTCCCTGATGAGCAATGGAACCCAATGCAGGGCTCAATCCCAAGACCCGGGGATCGTGACCTGAGCTGAAGGCAGACACTTAACCAACTGAGCCACCCAGGCGCCCCAGGTCTATTTTTTTTTTTTAAAATAAATTAATCATAATTATTTTCAAGCCTGTATCTAATAACTCTAATATCTGGATCTCCTATGTCTTTCAAATGTTTTTTCCTTAGTTTTTGGTTATTTGCACGTAGTTCTTCTGTTTAATTAACTTAACATGTTTAAATGTTTCACTGAAATGTTTAAGGTTTATCATTTTTATGAAATGGTTAATAAATGACATGTAATTAAGTTACATGTTTAATTAAATTACATAATTACAACAAAAAGTACAACGGGCATATACGGGTTTAAGAACAGACACCACGAAGCCCGGATGAGCACAAGACTCAGCTGTTGGGAGCAGAAGATGATCCCAGCAGCAAGGGTTGGGCGGACGACAGGCACTGGTTAGACTGCTTTGGACAGGGACGGAACGTGCCAGTGAGCATGCTGAGTGAGCTAAGCGGGCGCTGGGTCAGAGGCCTTGGGGAGTCTGTGAGTCTGGGAGAGCAGCTGCAGAAGAGCTGGAGACATTGCTGACGTTAGCATGATCATTTTCATCACCAATGTCGGGGATGTCTGGAAAAATTAGGGAGGAACTCAGATCTGACTCCTGCCCTCCTAATCCAGGCCCTGTACAGAGCTGGGGCTCTTCTAAAGAGCTCCGGGCAATAGTAAGTAAGCTGTGGTGCGTCCACGTTTCGGAACGGCCAGCAGGAGAATGTGATGGGTGAGCGATGGGTACACACAGCAACCTGGCCGCGTCTCGGGGGCGCCATGCTGAGTCAGATGAAAGGAACCAGTCGCAAAAGGATGCAAACTGTGGAAGTCACTTCTAGAACGTTCTGTTCAAGGCAAAGCCATAGCATAATGATGGAGAGCAGAGCCACGGTGGCCAGGCTGTTACAGGTGGGGCAGGGGTGTGACCACGCCGGGAGGGCACAAGCAAGTTTTTTGAGGGTTAGAACTGTTCTGTGTCCCAATTTGGGTGGTAGTTATTCAGATCTCTGTGTTCAAATTCATAGAACTGTATTCTGAAAACAACCAAATGTACCGTAAGTTAGTTTTTTTTTTTTTTTTTTTTTAACAATTTACTTAAAACTAAAATCTTAAGTAAGAAAAGAGCATCTTGGAGCACATCACCATGTCCAGACCCTTCGGCTGGCCTGGCCGCACCTGCTGCCCGCCTGGCTCTCTGGTCTGCAGAGCCCGTGCGCCCAGGCCTCGTCCTCCACCTGGGCCGACGTCACTCACTGGCTTTTCTCTTCCTTGTGTTAGATTGGAGCTGGAGGGAGCATCACTGGGCTGAAGTTTAACCCTCTTGATACCAACCAGTTTTTCACCTCCTCAATGGAGGGAACAACTAGGCTGCAAGACTTTAAAGGCAACACTGTCCGAGTTTTTGCCAGCTCAGACACCTGCAAGTGAGTAGCCTCACTAGGAGGGTAAGGGCATCTGGGCTCTCGGCGTAGTTCTGATGAGAGCACCCAGGTCTCGTGTGTGTTCCCCACGCCTGGCACAGGGGAGACCTGCAGGGGGGAAGCCACATTCCACCCTTCCCGCTGAGACTTTCCATAGTTGCTCTTGCTGCTTTCCGGGTGTGTTACTGCTTCAGTGAGGGGTTCTAGAACCTCCGCTCTTCCCAGCAAGGGAAGGGCTTTGGCTCTTCTGTAAAGCATTCCTGTATTAGACTAGATCTTGATTCTCACTAGTTCACATGGCAATGGCCGGGAAGCCACTTAAAGGTTGGAGCAGGAAATAAGAATTTAAGATTTCATTCCTGTCATGTCACTGGGGTGTAATGATGCAACCAGTTCCTTGAAGGAAGCTGAAAGGGATACAGTCATGTCCACAGAGCCCAGGGGATGCCCCAAGAGCAAGTGACTAGAGAAATGACAAAATGCTTGTCACTTGGATTCCTAGCAGAGACATGACTCTTACTGTTCTCTAAAGAGTCCAGGGTGTGTGTGAGGGGGTCTAATGGCACTGGCCACTATCCTGGGTGGCCCCACACAGGTCAGGGCAGAGACGGGTAGACTCTGCTCCACATGATTCTTCCACGAGAAACCCTCCCTCTGAAAGACATTTGTAGGTTTGTGGGCACTGTAGCAAGGATTTGAGTGTTTGAGAGAAAAGAATATGAACCTGAGCTCTCCTGGCCAGGTTTTAGGATCCCTGAAGCAATCCCAACCCAATGCCTTCATCCTCAAGTAGTCAGAGAGACGAAAGAGCAGGACAGAGCTCCGAGGTTGTGTGTGCTTTTTCTCCCTAAGTGCTCAGAAGGGGGCAGAAGTTCCTTTCTCACCAGCCCTGCGGAAGAGAGCTGGGCAGTGCGTTTGGTTTGTCATCTCCTTTGGCCCAAAGGGTAGAGAAGGGAGAAGCAATAAACAAGTCCTCCTCAGAACCCAGGGCTCTAGGGGGAGGCTAGCCTGGGGACTTGCCTTATGGCTCTGAGCTGTGGCTGCTTCAAGGACTCTTACTGGCTGAGTCACTGGACACATTTCGGAGCCCCGTCACCCCATCCCCTCTGATGGCTGGTAGACAAGTCTGAGGGCTCCTCTCTGGGAGTCTGTGGCGAGACCGTTATTCCTTCAACGAATCCTGGTGGGACAGCTGTGGTACATTAGACGCCAGAGCTACAACAGTGACAGAAGGGACCTTGCCTCTGTCCCCAGCAATCTTACAGCTCAGTTTCTCCCTCCAGCGTCTGGTTTTGCAGCCTGGATGTGTCTGCCAGAAGCAGAATGGTGGTCACGGGAGACAATGTGGGGCACGTGATCCTGCTGAACACGGACGGCAGGGAGGTGCGTTCTCTGGAGCCCAGGTCCTCCCGTTCTCTCCCTTACCCCCTGCCCCCATCCCTGGGCCTCCCTGCGCCCCATCTGAACCGAGCCCTTCTCTGCAGCTTTGGAATCTGAGAATGCACAAAAAGAAAGTGACCCACGTGGCCCTGAATCCATGCTGTGATTGGTTCCTGGCCACAGCCTCCGTAGACCAAACAGTGAAAATCTGGGACCTGCGCCAGGTTAGAGGGAAATCCAGCTTCCTCCACTCACTGCCGCATAGCCATCCTGTCAACGCAGGTGTGATATACCAGACTTCATCCTTCCTGCAGACTCTGCCTGTCCAACCGCTTCTGGGTTTTTTTTTTTTTTTTTCCCCTCGACGCTTAGGAGCTGCTAGGTTAAACCTCTACCCTGAGAACATCAGCCAAGTAGATGTCTTGGAAACTTTGAGTCTAGCTGCCTCCAACAGCTGCTAAGTTTCTAGAATTTAAAAAAAATTTTTTTTATTTTTTAGAGAGAGTACAAGCAGGGGAGGAGCAAAGGGAGAGGGGCAAGCAGACTCCCCACCGTGCGAGGGCTCTGAAATTACTAACCTGAGCCCAGGCGTCGGCAGCTTAACCCACTGAGCCACCCAGGTGCCCCAAGTTTCTAGAATGTTTTTGTTCACAGTCCAGAGTCACCTCTTCCCTTCCACCTCTGTCTAGAGTGGAGTGGGAGAGAGGGTACCCCTGCAGGAGAAGGTCTGTGACAGCCAGGATAACAAGGGCCTGGGGTTCCTTCATCTCCGGGGCTTTTCACTTGCCAGCTTGTTTCAGTCCTGATGGAGCCCAGCTCCTGACCACTGACCAGAAGAGTGAGCTCCGGGTTTACTCAGCCTCCCAGTGGGACTGCCCCCCGAGCCTGATCCCACACCCTCACCGCCACTTCCAGCACCTGACGCCCATCAAGGTAAGTGATGGAGGCAGGGAGCTGTGATCACGAGGATGGACCAGGTCTGCCCCAAGTAGGGAGAGGCCAGATCCAAAATCCCTAATCCCAGATCTCATCCTGCACCCACAGGAAGCTGCCTCCTCTCCCGGTGCTCTCTGCAACTTCTGTCCCCCTGCTGCAATCCCATTGTGCTGGGTTTTCTTTGTCTCCCATAAACTCTTTTCCTGGATTGTTCAGCTCAGCCCACCTCCCTGCTCTTTTGCCGTCACCTCCAGTTACCTGCGTGTGCTGCTGGCCCCCGAAGCTGACCTCAGCCCCCAAGGCTGACAGTCTTTAAGTCTTCGGATTCCTTCCTGCCCACACCCCAGGCAGCTTCAACTCTGGTGGTTCCTCTGCTCTCCTGGTTTCTGTTCTTTTTCTAACAATGCAGTCCCTCTCTAGACCTCCAGGTTTCATGCCTGGACTTCTTTTGTTAACATAGCATGGGGTGGGGTGGGAGGCACCAGCTTCAGGTAGGCCAGCAGCCCTGGTTAGAGACCTTGGGTAAGCTGCTTGACTTTTGGATCTTGGTTTCCTCCTCTCTAAAAAGTGAGTATCAGTATCTGATGGACAGGGTTGTTGGGAGAATCCATATGCTTACAGCACATGTCTAGTGCCTGGGAAGTACAACGTCAGCAGCGATCATTTGATATTAAAGTGTCTCCCCATACCTCAGCTCAAATCCAAGCTCTTAAGAACAAGCGTTCTTCACTGGCTGGTTCTTTCTGATCCATGTGTCACCTCCCACTTTGTATCCAGCCGGGACAATTTCCAGCTTCCCAAGTGGGACTTGTGACTTATTTCCAAGCCATGGCATGTGCCACTCTGTCCTTCCTGCTAACCATGGCTTTCCGCCTCCAACGCTTCCTTGTGATTTCTTTTTTTTTTTTTTTTTAAGATTTTATTTATTTGTCAGAGAGAGAGAGAGAGAGAGAGAGAGTGAGCACTGGCAGACGGAGGCGGAGGGAGAAGCAGGCTCCCTGCCGAGCAAGGAGCCCGATGCGGGACTCGATCCCAGGACGCTGGGATCATGACCTGAGCCGAAGGCAGTCGCCCAACCAACTGAGCCACCCAGGCGTCCCTTCCTTGTGATTTCTTAAGAAAACCCCATCTGATTCTGTCATTCTGACTAACTGCCGGATTTGTTTTGAGTAGAGTCAGCTGGGGAACATAGGTTTCCTTCCCTTTCTTGGCCACTAGCCATTTTCTGCTCAACTCTTCCATCATTTGTGTTGATGCAGGAGGGACAGCGGTGGGATTCCTTCAGAACTTGTGTCCTACGTGGTGTTGGTTACCGGAGACTTTTTGCTTGGTTGGAGGCTTACATCTTTGGTTAACGTCTGGGTCAAGCTGATGTTAAAACATTTATTGGTTGGTATGATCTCAGGAAACAGGAAAGAGAGAGAAGGACTGAAGGTGTCCCAAGGTCCAGAGAGAGGCCAGCTTGAGTTAAGAATTTGGGAGGGTGGATGCACATGCACTTGAAAGCTGTTCTTGTAGTTTCGTGTGGGTCTTATCTCCATTATTAAATTGCTGGCAAGTGTATTAACAGTTGAGAGTGACAAAGAATACTTCTGATGCCCCTCTTGATCATACCCTGCATTTACTCTCATGACAACTCTCCATCTCCTAGGCAACCTGGCATCCTCGGTACAACCTCGTTGTCGTGGGCCGATACCCAGATCCTAATTTCAAAAGCTGTACCCCCCAAGAATTAAGGACAATCGATGTGTTTGATGGAAACTCAGGGAAGATGATGTTTCAGCTCTATGACCCAGAATCTTCTGGTATCATTTCGGTGAGGTTTGGGCCCTCAAATATTGAGGGGAGGACCCAGGGCTCCAACCTACCTTAACTGACCAAAAATGACCAGAAATTAATTCTCATGTGTCCTTCTCCTAACACCTCATCTCCTCCTGATGCTTATGCCCTTGTCTCCACAGCTCAATGAGTTCAATCCCATGGGGGACACGTTGGCCTCTGTGATGGGTGAGTGAAGCAGGTTGTATCTCAGATTGGCCAAGCCCTACCCTGCTCCCCCAAGTTGAGTGCAGGCCCCTCTCAGCTTAACCAGCCACCCCAGTAAAGACTTCCAGGAGACAACAGACTCTTTGGCCTAGGCCCTCCATGCCTCATGCTTTGACTTGGTCATGACAATGCCTGGCTGTTGTCCAGTTTCCTGGTATTTCCCGACCAAGTCCTAGGTGCCCTGAGCTAGCCCCAAGTTCTCAGAGATGGATCATGGAAGGTGCAAGTCAGACTGGTCTCACTCCTCCTAGGTTATCACATTCTCATTTGGAGCCAGGAGGAAGCTGGGATGCGGACATGAGACCCATTAATGAAGGTGTGGACCAAGCCAGAGCTTGGAGCCACCTGAGAACACATCCTGTGTGAAGAGGCGGCTGTGTGTTAAAGGGCCAAAGGTATCCAAGTCTTAGGGTTGGAGCAGGGACACTGTGGCATGGGATGCTGTGGGACTGGGACACTGGCATGTTAACTGCTTTGGACTTAGCTCCAGAAACTTCTCCGGGGTTGGTACCCCAGGTGCTCCAAGGGTCTCTGCTATATCCAGCCTGGAGCCAAGCTTCTCCTGGGGCCAAGGGACTTCTCTGTTCTTTGACGTGCAGTGACAGAGGGATCAGGTAGTGGTCCTCGGTTTGTGCTCATGATTGGCGTGGCTAATAAAACCATACCCAACTGAGCTTCTGAGTGGATCTTCCAGCACTGACCTGGCCGAAGCGCTCCCTGGGGCCCCCAAAGGAAGAAAAGGCACAGAAACCGCACTAAGAGTCTAGAACTTTCATTCTCCGGAAGTCACCTTAGCCCTGTTCTGGGCCACAGTCACAAGCTGGCCAGCTCACAACCTGCATGGGCCTCTGGTCCGTGGAGACCCCAGCCTCGCTGAGAGGGATAGTAGTGTCAGGTCTGTGCCGCAACTCATGCCCCCTCCCTCTTCCTCTCCCCCTCCCCAGCACCAACACCCTCCTGCCCTGCTCCAGCTGCAGGCTGACAAGATGCCTGAAGCATTATGTCTGACTCTGTAACAGACATAATGGCTTCAGGGGGACAAAGGAAAACTTGGCTGGCTGGCCTCTGGGCGATCCGGTTCCTTAGTGGCCAGTGTCCATACCCCCGATGTTGTGCAGTTTTTCCCACTACAGTAAGCACTGAGAGGCAAGACTGTGTCCTCTGAGCCATTTGCCGAAGAGTCCAGGCTGGAAGAGAGAGCAAGGCTGGGTTTGGGGGGTGGGGCGTGAGGCAGAACAAGCACTAACTCCTTCAGTTTTTCAATCCCGGGTCCTGAGTGAAGCTCGACTACTTGTCTACACTTCTGGTCCTTAGGAAGCATGGTGGAGGCAAATCTTGTCTGGAGAAAGCCGAAGTCCAACACAGTACTTGGTGAACAGGGAGGCACGTGAATGCTGAGTGACAGGTGCCAAGGGCCAAGCCGAGTCCCACTTGTTCATCTAGGTTGGGGTCATCAGAGAGAGGCCAACCCAGGGTCTCCCGTCCACGGGTTGGGGAGCAGCAACAGTCAGGAGCAAGGGCCCAGCCCCCCTCCCCTAGGAGGCAGAGGGAAGGGGGCTGAGTGGTTGTCAGGCATGATCTTCCCCATCTGCGACGTGGCGGTAGCCAGGAGGCTGGGCCTGTATCCGGAACAAGACGGTGAGGAGCAGCACGATGAGGAGGAAGAGGATGGAGCCACAGACAGCCAAGGCCACGATCACCTCTGGGCGGGGGAGGGGAAGAGAAAGTGCTTATCAGTGTTCGTCAGACAAAAACCCGACTGACTACCAGACACCACGTGCTCTTACAATGGGACATACCAGGTTAGTGACAAGTGCTATAAAGAAAAACAAAGCAAAGAGAAAAGGATGGAAAGGTAGTAGGTCAGTCATGGAAGGGCTCGCTGAGGAAGTGACAATTTGACCAGAGACCTGGACTCACGGAGACACTTGCATCTGAGAGAAAGGGTCTGAGGACAAGGGTGGAAGGGGTGGGTAGACGGAAAGCAAGTACAAAAGGCACTGATGTGGGAATACATTTGGCACCTTCTAGGATCAGCTGCGAAATAAGTATCACTACAGCAGAGTAAGTGAGGAACAAACAGATCAGAGCAGAGAATCAGACCAGAAGCCCCTGGAAGGCCATGGGGAAGGACCTGGATTTTGTTCTCAATGTCATAGGAGGCCACTGGAAGATTCTGAGAAGAGTAGTGATATGAACTGGTTTTTTATATGTGTGTGTGTGTGTGTGTGTGTGTGTGTGTGTGTGTGTGTGTATACATATATATATATATATTTGTGAGTGTGTGTCTATGTGTGTGTATACATATATATATATATATTTGTGAGTGTGTGTCTATGATTTTATTTGACAGGGAAAAGAGGAGAGAGGCAGGGAGAGGGAGAAGCAGACTCCCCACTGAGCAGAGAGCCCAATGTGGGGCTCATGGGATCATGACTTGAGCCGATGGCAGATGCTTAACTGACTGAGCCACCCAGTTGCCCCAAGAGGATTTTTTTTTTTTAATATTTTATTTATTTATTTGACAGACAGAAATCACAAGTAGGCAGAGAGACAGGGGGAAGCAGGCTCCCCACCAGAGCAGAGAGCCTGATGCGGGGCTCGATCCCAGGACTCTGAGACCATGACCTGAGCCGAAGGCAGAGGCCCAACCCAATGAGCCACCCAGGCGCCCCAAGAGGATGAATTTTAAAGGTCAAGCTGATAAGATCTAGCAGATCCTGCTAGTGACCCGGATGTGGGGTCTGAGAAAGATGGTATTCAAGAGGACTCACAGGGTCACCCTATGTAAGGAGGTAACGAATGTGGCATTCGCGAAGATGCGCGAACCTGGAGGAAGAGTGGATGTGGGGGTAAGAGTGTCTGGTGTCAGACACTGGTCTGCAGCTTGTCTGGTGTCGGCAGCTTGGAGAGACCTCAAGTCAGCAGCTGGATATGTGAGTCTGTAGCTCAGAGGAAAGGTCATGAATCTGAATCATAAAAGGATGGAACTCTGCACGGAGGTAGTATGTGAAGCCAGGAGGTTGGGTGGGATCACCTTGGGCGTGGGCACAGATTGGGGAAGGCCAAGATGAGACCTGGGCCATCCATTGTTCTGTGGGGAGAAAAAGCCAGTAAGGAAGCCACCTACAAGTCAGAAGAAAGCCAGAGAAGCCGAGGAAGTGTCTCAAGAAGAACAGTCGATTATATCATGCCCCTAAGAGATGAGAGAAGCTGAGAACTGATCAGGTTTTGATAAGAGGAGGCCATTGGTCCTTTACAAAAGTGGCTTCACTGCGGTAGAAGGTGACACACACTGTCTAGCGCCAGTCTGACAGGACAAGCACTGAGCAAACGGAACCAGAGTCTAGGCAAAGGATTCCACTTTCACAGGGAACAGAGACAGAGCACAGCTGCAGGAAGATGGGGCCCTCACGGGTCTTCGTTACACTTTCAAGATGGGACTGACCCAGGAAACAGGAAACACTGGGGCCCCACAAGTCCCTGTGGAAGTGACAAGAGATGGACCCGGAGCACCCGTGGGAGCTCGGCCTCTGGTAGTGGCTTATGCCAGCAAAGAAGCTGGAAGAACTGCTGGTGGGAGGACGAGCCCATGCTCTCCTGGACACCCTGTTTCCTCAGTGATATGAGAAGGGAGGGCATCGCCTGAGAATGAGGAGGGAGAGGGTGAGGAATGGTCTCGGGGTGGGGAAGTGAACTGTCTAGCGACAAGAGTCAGAGGATTGGAGGTACAGCAGCTCTTTGGGGACCTGTGGGAAGGAACTGAAACCTGTTCTGGGATGTTCCTCACAGAGGCAGGCAGCAGCTCACCTGTGTCCGCGGGCCCGCTTGCCAGCTGGCACTCCTGTTGCCAATCCTTGGGCACGACCGGCTCTGTGAGGTGCAGAAAGTCCTGCAGCGGGCAGCGGTGAGGGCAACCAGGCAGGACCAGAGGCCAGGGAGCCTTGTCACTCTCATTCCGGAAGTACATCTCCACTGAGAAATTCCTGAGGGTTGACAGGAGACGGAAGCTGCTCCGCAGGCCGGTACCCGAGCCCTGGGGCCGCCCACAGCCACCACACAAGTACCCTTCCAGAGGGCAGACTGGTGGCTGCACTCACCCGTTATCTTCCTGGTACAGTTCAAATATGTGGCAGGAGGCGTAGGGGGCCTGTTCCCCATTGTAGACGTCCAGTGCCATCTGCAGCGCGACCAGCGTGGTATCATGCTGTAAGACAGCGGAGCTCCCCTTCAGCACTGCTCCCCCAGCCCCACCCCCAGGTGCTGGAGAGAGAGGAAATCCAGCTCCTTGCTTGACGACCGCACCCTGGGGACTACGGGAGCTCACCGCGGAGTAAACCAGCAGCTTAGGGAGCTGGGAGGAGGTTGCCATCAGGGTCAGGTTCTTCCGTATCTGAGCCAGCAGGACTCCTGAAGGAGAAGAGTCCCCAGTGTCAGTGGCACCGGCTTCCTCGTCTTCTGACCAGACCTATGTGTGGCCCTTCACCCTCTACTATCCTGGGTCTGATCACCGGGGCATAGGAATCACGCAGAAAACTCTCTAGCACCTCTGTTGTCTAAGAGCTTTCGCATTTACAGAGGGAAGCAAGATAAAACAAGATACCGGTATTTCAACACAGACAGAGAGAGACCTGCCAATTTGTAAAGGAGCTGCAAGGCCCTGCCGGCGTCTGGACAATTACTCCCGGTTGGAGCAAATATAAACCTAAGCTTGCTTCAGGACGCACAAGATGGTGGCCGCACATGGGCGCCTGGCCTTGGGTGGGCTCGGGCAAGTGTGACAGCCAGCCCTCCCTTGGGGGCTCGGATCAGGAAACTGGCATGTGTATTACTCTCAGCCTTCTGGTCAAAGTGGCCCCTGGTGGTTCTCTGGAGGGGACAGAGGGTCTTCTGACACGGGTGACACTTAAGAATGTGAATGCTAGAAAAGAAGCACACAAACTCGACAGTGGCCTTTCTACAGGGACAAAGAAGCTAAGCATTCAGAAGACTGGGGAGACTTTGGGGGCTAACAGGAGGTCTGGTTTCGAAGGAGCAGAGAGCACTACAGCTGGAGAAGGAAGCGTGGGAGAAAGCCTCCAGAGCAGATTTTTAATGCAGTAGGATCCTGAGGAGGGGAGTGACGCGCTGCCCGCCACTCACCCCCCTGAAGCCGGGCCTTCTCTGCCTGCTCGTAGATCCCGAAGAGGAAGCGGAAGCTGAAGTCCTTTAGTCGGCTTAGACGCTGCATGGTTCGGGGTGAGGCCCAGGGCGGCAGGACCAGCCCGTGTGTTTGCTGTGTATCGCAGCGGGCAGGTTAGCTTCCCAGGCCTAGGCCAGAGCCTCTCCGGGGACAGCTCTCCTCCCCAGCGGGAAGGTGCCTGTGTGTGTGTGAGGGAGGGAGAGGAGATGAGACATGAAGCTGAGGGACTGGAACCAGGACACATGGCGGACAGGACGCAGGAAAGGAAGCTCAGGCACGGAAAGCGTGACTCAGCAGAATGGAGCCGGGCACCATGAGAGTTCTGGGTGGAGAGGCCAAGAACTGCTGACACAGAATAAACCATTTCCCACTCTGAGGTTCTTTTTCACCCATAAGGGAAATTCCTTGGTTTCACAAGAAGCGGCTTGCCTGGACCTTCCCTGTGGGAATGGTATCCAGGCATGGTAGGCTACTTGTCCTGGTCACCTGGGCCTGCGGAGGTTTGAGGGAAGAAAGGCCATACCTGGGACCCTAAGTGGGCTCACCTCACAGAAGAGTGTGTCATAGACATTCCAGACAGTCTCCAGTGTCACGTCTGTAAGCCCAGTCTCGTTGGCCACCATATCCAGAAATTGCTATGAAAAATGGATCAAGGGGATCAGTACTGCCCTGGGGGAAAGGGCCAGTGTGGTGACCTCCGCCTGAGCCCCACTCACTGCATTCTGAACACTCTCATTCTGATACTCTGGTGTCTGTCGGGTCTCGTTCTGCAGCTGCTCGTAGCGGGGACATGGGCCCAACGGGAACTTCAGCAGCTGTAGACCGAAGTGGGGGGCATGGAACAGAGGCAGAGAAGGAGTTGGGGATCACAGCCAGGCTCACGGCCAGAGTCATCCCTCTCACCACCTCCAGGGAAGGGCTGGCCAGTCTTACCCTATCCTCAGCGATGGGCACAGTGTGGACGGGGATAGGTTGCCAAGAGATATTTGGGTTGAAACGCTGCATCCCATTGGGAGGGAAGAGTCCAGCCAGGTTGGCCTCGGCACTCATGAGAGTGCGGTCAAAGTCTGTGCTTCGCACATAAACCTGCAATGACAACACCAGTCTCACCTATGGGGGTGGGGTGAGAGCTTTGGCCCCTCAGAGGGGCCGTGGCGGGAGAACCTGTCCTTGATGGTTACCCAGCAAATGGTGGCTGTCTCTGACCTTCCTTGTCCCTCTTCCCAGCAAAGGTCCAAACACTCAGCTAGGGGCTGGCTGTCCCCAGTCTGTGAAGAACTCCTGTGGAAATGGCTCTAGCTCAAATGCCCTCCCAGTCCCAAGTGCTTAGTCACTAAGGCTGTCAGTTCTGTCTGTCGGTCCGGTTTCCTAGTGATGCCTATCTCCCTATCAACATCACAGTCCTTGAAGGCAGAAACTGTCTCCAAAGACATACACCCCTTTATGAAGTGGCTTAGAGATCAGGGAGAGGAAATAAGGAACAGAGATAATTCCTTGTGCAAAGGGAGTAGGATGCAGTAGGGCAGGGTCTTCAGTGGGGCAGGGCAAGACCAGGACAGAGCTGCCCCTCAAGGGAACAATAACATCGAGATGCCCGTGGCCAACAGTGGTAACCAGAGGAACAGCCAACCCCCTCCCTGGGGTGGAGGGCCTCAAGGAGCTGGAACACTGGCCGGTCTTCCCTGACATGCCTTCTCTACACGTGATCCCTGCTCTTTATCTCTTGGCCCTGGGTGGTTTATCATGTCACCCTCACTACAGTCTAAGCTCTGGGAAGACGGATATCCTATCTGTGTGCTGCACCATTAATGCAGAGTGCTAGCACAGCACTCTGCCCTTAGTAGGTACTTGAGAAGCATCTTGGATGGGAAATCCAGGTTATTTCACAGAATCAGAAAAGATTTCGCTAGGCCCTTAACCCTGAGCTTGGATGCTTGATCTATTTTGGCCCTTTCCGAGTCAAAGAGGGGCAACTTGGCCTCTGGGACTGTGCTACACAGCTGAGATGCCTTGTCCTGTAGGTGTAACCGAAAATGCACGGAAGGAGGCCAGAGTGGCCCAGACTCCTTGAGGGGAGAGCATGAGAACAGCAGGTTCCCCTCCCCTTGTCCCTTGGGCTCCCAGCCTTACCTCTTGCCGGTGGTAAGAGGTGTTGAGAAAGCCTTGGTAGCGCTGCCGCAGAGCCTGGCCCAGCTCCCAGTGCTGTTGCATCCCTTCCTGCGGACAAATGCAAGGGCTGACAGGGAAGGGGCAGCTCACACATCCCACAGGGCTTAGGCAGTGTTGCTTTCCAAATCTACCCTGGCTGGAAGTAGGAGTGGGTCAATCTGATCACAGAAGTCATTTATTAAGTGGCCCATTGTGTATGGCACCTGTCCTGGGCACAGAGGAAAGTAAGGTTGAGAAATCTGGTCAAAGTCAGCAGCCACGTGGGAAATGACAATTCGGTGGGGCCCCCAAGATCTCTGGTCTGCTCTTGAGGTCACTCATGCTACAGCAAACCCGGAGTGTGGCCCTGGCCTTTGACCCACCTTGGTTAGCTGACCAAACCCCTGAGGCCACTCATCTTCCTGATAGGGGTCCTTGGGATATGTCTTCACTGGTGAACGGTCTCCATGTCGGTATAGCTGAGGAAAGAAAATAGTTTGCCTCCAGGTCAGAAGGTTCCACAATGGGGACACACGGCCCACCTTTGCCCTGCTGGGGAGGGAAGCCCTACTCCTTCTGTGAAGCCTTAATTCTGCCCACTGCAAAAGACCCCAGCTCGGAAGTCACTAACTTTGAACAGGTTCCAGAGATTCGAATTTGGCCAACACAACGCCAGGGGAGACTACAGGCAACGCCAAAGATATAGGTGAAAAAGGAAAAGATAAATGAAAGCAATGCAGGTGGTGGGAGAAATTGGGGGGAAATCACCAAAGGCTTAAGGGTGAGTCTCTTGACCGTTCGTTCTATCACATCCCTTTCCCAAGACAGACTCACCCAACCTATGCCCTGATACAGAACTACTTACACCCTGTCTGGCCCCCGAAAATAACTGGGGCTCCACTTCAATTCCAAACCGGGCCCCCAACCCTTCAGGCCCGGGGTCTCCTCCGAAACCCGATCATGAGCCTGGAGAGACCCCGACACCAGCCCAAGCCCCGCCCCTCCCTCTCACAGCGGGCCTGTGCCCTTCCAGCTCTCGGCGAGCCCTTGGGACATCCCATCTCTCATTACCAAGGTAACGAAGCGCAGACTCCGGGCCTGGGTGGGGGGCATCACTATCAGATTCACGCCAAGAAGGAGCTGGAGAAGAGCCGCCCCGCTCCACGCAAACTGTCTGCCCGCCATCACCGTTATAGACTATGCTGCAGAAAGAGGGTGGAACCCGCTGCGTGGCACCTCCAGCTGCCGCCCGGACGCACCCGTCAAGACACACGCCGGAAGTGCCTTCGCCGCCATCTTGCTAAAGGAGGGGCAGAGATGGTGGGAGAAGGAGGAATTTGGGAGGGAATGCATGTAGGAAGCCCGCGATGCGGCCGCGGCGGAGGAGCGTGGGAGTGTAGTGCAACCTCGCGCGGTAGAAGATGCTGAGGACCTCGTCTTGGTAAAGAGAACCCCGACCTCCGGTTGGCCCCCGCCACGAGACCGAATAACAAGGTGGCGCCAGCCGGACATCGGCTGGGAGAGCGAGCGCCCCCTCGGGCCGGGGTGCAACTAGGCCTGAGCTCAGAGCCAGAGCCGCTGCAGACTTCAGGCAAGGGTTGGAAGTACAGGGCACCCCGCTCCACGCCTCTACCTTCTGGTGGAATTTGAGCCTTGGCCCTGGCTCTTTGTCCCGGGGAGGCTCCCTCTGATGCAGGGCACAGCGTGTCAACAGTTCTTTGGACTCCCTATGCCCTTGAGGTTGGTCCCAGTGTAGCCTACAGCTCGTGCCTTTGAGCAAAGCTCCAGGAGACCTCTCACTTTCCGTTACAGTTTTTGCTTCCTCCAAAACGAGTGGGTTGCACAGTATGTTCAGACTTTGAAAAACCAAAGCAGTGAATCCACAGGGGAGGAATTTCAGACCAATGGGGAGGTAGATATTATAGGGATAAGGGGAAGGAGCATAACATAAAGTGCGAGTAAGTGGAGTTTCCGCAGAATCAGGGACCCTCCAGGCATCGGCCATTAGGATCCGGGTGCAGCCAGTTTGGCTTCATGGCTTGGTGACTGAGCTGGGCGTGACTCACAGCTCCAGAATCACTAGACCCTTGGGGTGCTTTGATCAGATCTGCCCCCGGAAGTAAAATGACTAAAGATGGTTGGAAAAATAAAACCTGATCAGAACTATATGGGAGAAAGCAGGGTCATAATTTTGCCCTAGGACTTTGGATCCAATTACTTATGTATACCTTACAGAGTTATTATGGAGGAGTGAATAGAAATTGAGAACTGAAGTATGGGTAGTCAAATAGTTGTTAATCTTACTTAGTCACAAGGACCTTTCTGAATCAGATGAAAATTTACCACCCCCACCCCACCTTCTGGAAAAATGTCCACACACACAAATGGAATTTTGCATATAATCTCTAGGGTTCATGAAAAATGTCAGTAGTTTCCATAAGTCAGCATCTCTGAATCCCCAATCTAACCTACTGCCCTTACTTAAAAGGATAAGGAAACAAAATCAGAGAGAAGAGCTTGTCCAAGGTCACAGAGTTTAGGAGAACGGATTAAAACTCAAGTTTTCTGATTCCCAATTAGTCTTGAAAATGGACTGCTTCTTGCAGGCCACTCAAACTGCATTGCTAAACCATACTGAGTAGCCCCCAGATACTTTCAATAGAGATTTCTGACGAAACCTTTTCACATTGGTGGGGTTGAATGGCGGCACAGCTAATGGGCAAAATTCTGCATATTAGTGGGCATTCTTGAATGTTTCTTCTAATATATCCCTTACTCTTCTTGCAATGTAGCCAGACCTTTATGAATTCAGAATGTAAATAAATCTTGGGCTCACTAAATTTTGGCGAGTAGAACAAATTCATCTTTTGCTTTTCTTCCCACTTGCTAAAGTATGTCTGTATCCTTTGTGCCTGCAAGTATCCTATGTAGGAGGGATTGATGGAGCAGATATTTCATTTCTGTAGGGAAAAGAAATCCAGGAGGGGTGAAGTACATGGTGGAATCAAGAGCTAAGCCCTGGTTTCTTGACCCCCAGCTGCTGCATATTTTCTACCAGATGATTCTATGGTCTCCATGCCTTGGTTCCTAACTATAGATACAAAAAACTAGGCATGTAGATAGATAGATAGATAGATAGATACAGGGGCCTACCCCAGACCAAATAAATTAGAATCTCTGAAAATGAGACCAGGTTTGGAAGCCACTGTTCCACCCTGTGTTGTCAGAAGCAAACCTAAATCCAGGTGAGTTAACTATTTAGGTGAGGCAGGTGAGGCAGTTTTGTGTAATGGAGCGAGGTGTTTTGTGTTTGTTTGATGATGAGCTTGAGCTTTTGAGTCTGTTATACCTGTGTTCAGATTTGATATTGGCCCACTTGTTAGTGACTGTCTCCTAGGGTTATATACGAGGATAAATAAAATAACACATGTAAAGATAAACGTATGTAGTAATAGATGTTACTTTTTTCCTTTTCACCTGGTATATCATCTCTGAACTTATAGGCTTGAGAAGCAGAAATTCCTGCGTTCTTCTCTGTCTTGTGATTGGAGGTTGGGCAGAGGTTGTTTAAGTGCCCTGCAAGATGACCCCCACACTGCATCTTTCCAGAATGGTGAAGGAGGGAGCAAGAACCCGTTTCCCCAGTCTGTCCCTCCGGACCATACCTTGTGCCCTGCCACATGGGAATTCACGTACTTTAAGGGGAATTTTCAAGTTTCATGTATGACTGTGAACTGGTGAATGCTCCTCTTTTTTACGTTCAAGGTTCCCCTTGCTGCAAGGAAAAGCCTCTGGTTCTAGGTTCTAGGTTCTAGGGGTTCACAAATAGGACCTGGAAGATCCCCAGAGGTTCTAGGATCCCCCAGGAGCCAAAGAAACCTAGGAAAGGCCCCACAGCACTGGGAGGCTTTGTGCCTAACACCTGTGAGCTGGTGGGACCATTCTGTGGGGGTGGGTCTGGCAGAGTGAGACATGTGACCCCAGCTGCTGATCATCTGACTACTTGCTCTGTTTGGGAGAGAAGTCCCAGCAGTTGGCCTGCAGAAACTCTGTGGAGATAGTGCCAGCAGGTTTTGTCTCCCATTTTCCTCGCCCTTTCCCTTTTCATGGGGTGGGGGGCAGGGGGAGGCGGCGCTCCTGAACCCCTGTAACCTTGAAGGGTTGGCTCTGGCAGTAAAGGGCTGCTGATGCTTCCTCCTTCTCCACTTGAGACAAAGCGAACTGATTCCTGCCTTGGAGGAAGATGGCGCCCTGTTCGTTGAGCAACTGGTGCTGACCTGGGTCAAGAGGGCTCCAGGTGGGGCTCGCGTGTGGTCACAGGGTCCTGGGCCGACTGAGGTGTCAGGAGAGGGAGCTAAGGATCAGGAGTGGATGCGAGAGGTGTTTTCCAGCCCCCAGAAGATAGGTCATCAAGGCCGAGAGCACGTGCCGTCCCACGTTCCTTATAACCAGGTACTGCGGTGGCATCTCTGGCTGCACTTCTGGGGGTGTGGGAAGGTGGAGGAGGGAACTGGTTGGATGGTGTGGGTGCTGGGACAGGATGGCTGCAGTTTCCCAGGGGTTGGAGTCCCTGGTGTCTACTTTCCCAGGACAGCTGGGGCCTTGTGAAAATCGGGAAAGGAACACATGCAAGAGGAATGGAGAGCCTTGTGCTCGTGACTCAGAGATGCTCAGACAAGGCTGGTGGCCTTAGGAGGGGATGACCTTGTGAAAAGACGGAACAAGAGCTAAAACTGGAGGCAGAACTTTGAGATGGGGGGTGTCGGAGGGGCTTTTCTGAAATGCGAAAGTGAATACATGGGCAGATTTTGCAACACCAGGCAGCCTGCTGTCTTCTCAAGTCTCTGCTCTCCCACCCCCGCCTACTCGCCCACCCCACCCTGTGCTTCCTCCCATGTCTCACCACGCTCCTTCCCTGTTTCTGCTTTCCCTGTCCTTCTCCTGTCCTGTTCCTCCACACCCTCTGTCCACTCTTTCCCTTTTTCATCTCTTCCCTGGTGCCCTGTTCATCTGTTTCAGTCCCTCTGGCTGCCTGCCCTGGCCCTCTGTCCTTCTGTCCTTTAATGTGGGGCCCATGGGAACTGGAGTTCACAGCAAAACAGGAAGAGCCTGGGAGCAGGAAACTGGGAGCAGGGCAGCGGGTGAACAACCAGCAGTAACCTCAGCTCCTGGCCTCCCACATCTGGACTGAAGCATCCCCTGTCTCTCCCGCTGCAGCCCACCAGCCCTCGCTTCTTCCGTCTCAGTGCTCCACTGGCCACTGGACTCCGTGGGGTCCAGACAAGAGTATTCCTGGACTCTGACACAGGAGAAAGGAAGAGCACAGGGACTAGAGCAAGGACATCTGGATTCTGACCCCAGCTTGGTCACTGTGTGTGGTCTTGGCAGGGGCTTTGCCATGAGCTCAGGGCTCTCTGTGAAATGGTGCTCCTGTTACTTGCCCTCCCTCCTTCCTGGGAGCCCAAAAGAACCGAAAGAGATAGTGAGGGGTTTGTGTGTGGAAACAAGCACTGGAAGGTTAACAGTGCGCAGATTCGAGGCGATGGGAAGACCTGTAGATGAAAGGATCGAGGGGGAAGGAGAACTGCTGCTCTTTCTTGAACACCTACTGTGTCCCACCCCTTGAGCTGTGTGATACGTTGTGTACCTCTCATGACAACCGTATGTGGCAAACACCATTATTCTTACCATCCCTATTTTAAAGGTAGGGAAACAGGTTCAGAGATATGATGTAACTCATTTAATTAAGATCACAGTTAGAAAGAGGCAGAGGCAAAGCCAGGCCCAGAGCTCAGGTGCTGAAAGCTCAGGTGTAGAAGAGGATCATATTATTTTTTTTTGTTCACCTGTTCATTTAACAATCAGGAACGTAGTTCCTGTTCTGTTGCCTGCTTTGTGCGAGGCCCTGTTCCATGGGTGACAGGGGAGATAAAATCAATAAAACATGGTGTCTCCTCTCGGATGGATCTCACGTTCCAGGCTGCAGGGCAGGATGGCTATGGCTGTAGTCTCAGTAGATGCTGGATAGAACCTACCATCACTTCAGATGAACGATTCCCAGATGTGCATACCGTCCCAGGTCCATCCTGGGCTGGCACCTGGGTTACCTGCCGTCTCTGCCTCCACCCCCATCCCAGCCCTGCCATTGCTCCTCTCTCTCTGGGTCTCTTCACATCTTGGTGGCCCCCTGCAGGGTACCGCCACTCGGAGACTCCCTGGAAGGATGAGCACCGGTCTCTCCACCCCTGGAGTTATTATACTAATTTGGCTGAGGCCTGGGGCTAGTAGGGAGAGCTTTTGGCCCTTCCCAGAGGCAGGGGAGGAGGAGGGAGGCTGGGAAAGCAGGCTGAGGCTCAGTGTTGCAATTCCAGGCAGTGCCGGGACCTTTGCTCTACGAGGTGACTCTGGAGGCTGCCGGGATTGGGGTAGGGGGTGCCTGGGAGGCAGCCCTTCTGTAAGAGCGGCTAAGAGCCACTGGGGTGAGGAGAGGAAGGGGAGAGATGTGGAACTGGGCAGGTCTACAGAGAAATGGGACTGTCGTGGTTGGGGGCGGCGGGGGCAGGGGTGAGGCTGGACTGAGGGGGCGGGCGGTCGCGCTGGGGAGGAGTCAACATGGTGGGGAAGCTGCCCTGTGGGTGTGGGGGATGGCGGCTAGGGCTCTAGTCAGTCGTCTCCGGTCTGCCTAGCAGGAAGGAGAAGTGGCCCGACCCCTTGGCAGTCCCTCCCCTCAGCCTTTCCCCACATTACTTCCCCGGGGCTCCGGTCCCTCACTTGCTCAGCTCCGGCTCCCAGTGCAAGATCTCAGACAGGAGATTGCACCGCCCTCCCCTCCCAGCAAGGGGGCTCCAGAGACTGCCCCAGCCGGGAAGTCTGGTGGCCTGGGGATTCGGTGGGTCTGCTCCTCAGCACTGGCCTGGGGCTCTTTGTGTGAGTCTGGGAGGGAGCGCGTAGGGTCTACGCGGGTACCCTGGTATGGGTCTACAGGGTACCCTGTAGATCTTAGGGGTCTCTGGGGAGAAGTGAAGGATGATGATGGTGATGGCAGCCCAGGAAGCAAGAGGATTCTATTTGGGTCCAGAATAACTCCTGAGGGGTTCTGGGGGAGGGGATCCTGGCTGTGAAATGGAGCAACTCCTGGAGGTAGGAGGTTTGTGCTGGGACGCTGGAAAGTGACAGCAGTGAAGTTATCTAACAAGCAGTGAGTCTTACTGGGTGAGTGAGCCTCAATCCCATGCCCTAGTCCTGGCCAACTTTGGCTGTCCTCAGTGCTGGAGGAAGGGGAAGGGGCTCTGACAGAAGCTGGGCAGATGTGCCCAGACACTCTGTGATGGCCTGGAGGTGTCCCTCGGGGAGAAAAGGTGGCAAGGTGGGCACCTTAGCCAACAGCTCAGACTTTGGAGTCAGACCAGAGTTGGAATCTTGGCTCTACACCGTTGCCTAACTGTGTGGCTATAGGCAATTTACTTAATCTTTTTGAACCTCAGTTCCCTCGTCTATAAAATGGGTTTAAGAGTGAAGTCATGACATCATAGGCGTATCTAGAGGAAGGCATATAAATCTTTAGCACAGCCCGATATATACATACAGAGCAAGTAAGTGTTGGCGGGTATATGAGTACTCGTAGGATCAGGAGGAGAAGGTTGATGAGGCCAGAGAGGGCCCCAGTTCTGAAGACAGTAACCTCGGTCATTCCTGCAGGACAGCCGCCTTGGTAATGTCCAGGGCTCCAGGAAGAGATGTCCCTGTGGCTGGAGGCCCCCGTGCCTGATGCTTCTCCTGGTAAGCGTCTTCACTCCAGCCCTCTCCTCTGAGCTCAGATCCCAGATCCTCTCCTCCCTCGGGAATCAGCCTCCTTCAGTACTTGCCTTCAGCTGTCCCCTGGAGAGCAGTCCAGAGTGGTTCTCGGTATTGCTTGCCTCCTTCTGCCCAGACTACCTCTGTGCTGGGTCTGGTGCTGGTCCTTCTCAAGGTGGGCTTGCCGCTGGGGAGAGCTGGCTTGTCTGGTGCCTACCAGCACTGGCTTTGATTCTGTCTGACCTCTGAAGTGGATGCATGTCAGCCCTTCAAGGGGACAAAGGTTAACATCCTCATCTAAGGTACTGAGGTGCAGGGGATTACAAGAGACTAGCCCTAGAGCCCACATAAACCCCAGGGTCCTGAAGCCTGAGCCAACATTTTGCTGCCCTCTAGGGGTAGAGAGAAATGAGCAGTTTCCCAGAAGGACACTAAGGAAGTGGATGGGAGGGACCTGAGACCCCCTTGTGCCTCTTTTTTGGGGCTCAGACTCTGCAGCGGAGCTGTGGGAGCCAGATGCACAAGATGCCAGCAGCCAGGCGCTGGGAGGCAACACCTGTATCCTCAGGGAGGAAGCCAGCACTCCCCAGTCCGGTGGGGGCTCTCTGGGGGCAGGGCTGGAGGCAGCAGAGCCTGCAGTCCTGCTCCCTGGGGTGGATACCCCTCCAGAGTCTACAGGTGAGGAGCTGTTGGATTTGGAGGAGGAAGGGGCCCCCTGGATCTGGGAGGGGTACCATAGGGCTGTTTACCTTGTGAGACCATGGTTAAGTCCAAAGGCTTTGGATTCTACTAGACCTGAATGATCTGAATGTGAATTTTGTCTCTGCCTTGGGTCTTCCTGAGCCTCAGTTTCCTTATCTGTAAGATGGAAATAATAATAGTACGTATCTGTTACATTTGGGAGGATCAGTGCATGTAAAGGGCTCAGGCAGTACCTAGGACAGAATAGCACTTGGCACATGAGAGCTACTTTGTCATAACAGACTAGACAGCATGCACCGAAGGGGATGAAGTTCACTGAGTGCTCAGCGCAGTGGCCAACTGGGCACCAGGGGCTTTCTTCTTGGAGAGGAACATGAAGTCTCTCCTCTTTCCAGAGCTCCGTCCACAAAAGCGGAAAAAGGGGCCAGCCCCCAAAATGCTGGGGAACGAGCTGTGCAGTGTGTGTGGGGACAAGGCGTCCGGTTTCCACTACAACGTGCTGAGCTGTGAGGGCTGCAAGGGGTTCTTCCGCCGCAGTGTCATCAAGGGGGCGCGCTATGTCTGCCACAGTGGGGGCCACTGCCCCATGGACACCTACATGCGTCGCAAATGTCAGGAGTGTCGTCTTCGAAAATGCCGCCAGGCTGGCATGCGGGAGGAGTGTGAGTGTCTGGGGACAGGAGTCGGGGGGGAGGATGACGGGAAAGGGCTGCCGGGGTGTGAGAGTAGACAGGCAGCTGAGCCTACAGGGTCTTCCTACGTGGTCCCTAAGTATGAGTTAAAATCTCGTCCTTGACTTTACCCAGTGCTCTCTGCTTTTCTAGAGCCTCAAACTACCCCTCTGTCCCATCCTTGTTTCTTGTGTCCCCCTCTTCTCCCCTCGTCATGTCCAACCCTGTCCTTAGGTGTCTTGTCAGAAGAGCAGATCCGCCTGAAGAAACTGAAGCGGCTAGAGGAGGAGCAGGCTCAGGCCACGTCCATGCCCCCAAGGGTGTCCTCACCCCCGCAAGTCCTGCCCCAGCTCAGCCCCGAGCAGCGGGGCATGATTGAGAAGCTGGTGGCTGCCCAGCAGCAGTGTAACAGACGCTCTTTTTCTGACCGGCTTCGAGTCACGGTAACCGAGGGAACCGGGGAGAGGTGGCCGTGCCCAGAGCACCCACCGGCTTCTTGATCGCTGACTCAGTGTAGTTCGTTTTCTCCATCCTCGCCCTGCTGGGTAGCCTTGGCCCATGGCACCAGATCCCCAGAGCCGGGAGGCCCGTCAGCAGCGTTTTGCCCACTTCACCGAGCTGGCCATCGTCTCCGTGCAGGAGATCGTTGATTTTGCCAAACAGCTGCCTGGCTTCCTGCAGCTCAGCCGGGAGGACCAGATCGCCCTGCTGAAGACCTCTGCGATCGAGGTGGCTGGCAAGGCCGAGGGGAGAAGGGAGAAGCAGGGCGGGACTGTCTCCCACACTTCCAGACAGCCAGGTGGGGAGCGAAGGGGCCCCATGCCAAGACCAGCCTTCTGAGTCCCTGTTTGAGGTCTGCTACTTGCGTGCAGGTGATGCTTCTGGAGACATCTCGGAGGTACAACCCTGGGAGTGAGAGTATCACCTTCCTCAAGGATTTCAGTTATAACCGGGAAGACTTTGCCAAAGCAGGTAAGAACTGAGGTCAGAAAAGGATTGGGTTGGATGGAAAGACACTTTCTGTCACTGGGCTCATAGTGACTACAGAGACACAGGCCCAGGGTTTGGGGTTGCTGTATGCGGAAGGATCCATTTGTTTTTCCAAGACAGAAAGTTGGAGTGGTAATAGGCCTCTCTCAGCTGCTACAAAGAGACATCTGACCTCTGTTGCATTTGGCCAGTGGTTTTCAGTGTTTCAGGGAGCCCGAGGGGGTTGGGGCTCCTCTAAGTGTCCCCTTAGAGGAGGAACAGAGAGGTACAAGACGACCTTCAACCTCTCTATAGCCAAACAAGAAACCCCACTTAATGCTGTGCTTCTACATAATGTTTTGCTTGAAGAAACAATATCACAGCGAGGGAAAAAGCTCGAAAACTGCTGCAATGAGCCTTTTAGTAATTAGTGATGAACTTGGTTGTGCTCTTTAAGGATCGTGTGGACTGTTCCCCCTGCCCGCCACTCTTCTTCAGTTGCTTTTTCCAAAAAGCTAAAATACATGTTGGAACATGGCAATTTTAGGGCAGTTTTAGGATAAGAGTAACTACTCCCATCCTCGTGCTGTACCCTGGAGTGTTTTCTCCAAGAATTAGTGCACACACAGTGCTGCTCTTTGCTACTTGCTAGGGGGCTAAGCGGTATTGGCTTCCTCATATTCAGTTGCCGGTAACGTTTGTGTTATGGGAGTGGGGGTAGAAAAGCTTGGGAGGCTGAGAGGGTTTGGGAGGGACTAGAACTTCGACTTAACAGGAGACTGAGGAGTTGAGCACCTGAGGGCATGGGCCTGTGAACTAGGGCTGAAGCAGTGACTTCATTCTCGGAGTTAGTAGGTTCTGGTTTCCAGGGCAGAACTCATAGTCTTCTCCGGTTTCTGGTGACAGAGCAGCTCACGTGCCTCTTGTTCCAGCACAGGCCCGCCCATGAGCTTTCTAGGAAGGCCTCCCTTAAACCCTAGCTCTGTGGCCATCAGTTGCCCCAGGTGCTGCTGGCGTATGTAGGCACCTGATGGGGCAATTTGATGACTTTCTCAAGCTTTCAAAGCCAAGCCCAGCTCCCTTTATCTGCCTGGTCCCCAAATGCTTATTATCCCCATTCTTCCAAAGCATGGCCACTGCCTCCTTCCTAGAACCCTCTTTTCTTTTCTTTCTTCCTTTTTTTTTTTTTAAGATTTTATCTATTTATTTGGCAGACAAAGATCACAAGTAGGCAGAGAGGCAGGCAGAGAGAGAGAGAGAAAGGTGGAAGCAGTCTCCCTGCTAAGCAGAGAGCCCGATGCAGGGCTTGGTTCCAGGACTCTGGGATCATGATCTGAGCAAAAGGCATAGGCTTTAACCCACTGAGCCACCAAGGTCCTCCAGCACCCTGCTTTCTGAACGCTTCGCTCTTCCCCTGCCTGGGCGTTCCTTCAGCACTTGCAGACTCGTGCTGTCTGAATCGGCACCTAGTTATCGATACGTTGACGTGAGCAGTTTTGAGGCTGTCCTGTTTGCCTCTCATTTCCTTCTGTCAGCGAGGTCTTGGGGAGGAGGGGCAGGGGCGATCTTTTGTCAGGTCTCCGTCCGTCTCTGCGTCCACTGCTGTGTGTGCACGGGGTGGGCAGCTCAGGATGCAGACCGAGAGCAGCGGAGGCCCGTGCTCAGTGACCAGGAGTGGAGCTGGCAGGGTGCACGGCCCAGCTCCAGAACCTCCTCATCCTCTCTGTTCGAAGGGGCTGTTCAGCACATTTTGAGGCTCAACAACCCTCCAAGAAAGGCTTTATAAAATGGCTCTTGTCCATTCAGTGTCTCAACTGTCTCAACACACACTTGATAAACATCAGGGGAGAAGTACAGGAAGTGACTAATCAGGGAGCATCGCCTGGAAAAGTTAGCAGAAGGCTGCTGAGAGACAGCAGACAGACAGACACGGGCGGGGTGGGACGAGGAGACTTAGTGATGGGAGAAGTGTTCTTTAGGTGTCATGTCTGTAGGTCACGGTTTGTTGAACTTCACTCTCCTCAGCAAGAAGACTGGTTCTATGTTTTGAGTTTATTCATTCATTCATTTATTTAACAAATACTTATATAGTAGTTACCATTCTAAGGACCCAATGAGGTACTATTATTATCCCCATTTTACAGACGGAAAAACCAAGGCTCAGGGAACTTAAATAACTTACCCCAGGTCACACAGCCTAATAAATGGTCGAGCCGGGGCTCGGACCCAGGCAGTGTGATGCCACAGCCCCTGCCCTCGACCACGTTGCGGTCTTCCTGCTGGGACATGAAACATGAAATGTATCTCTGGTATTCAAATAAGTAAGGCCAGTTGCCAGTGATAAAGCTTTCTTTGTAAACAGAAAGAAGCTTTGCCTCTATTTCTAGAGAATTCCAGTGACAGCAGTATTATCATTGAATCCAGCACCTCCTGTGTGCCAAGCACAACCCTACATGTTTTGCCTGCTTTATGGTTTCACCATCACAGCAGTCTTATACGTTCAGATAGGATTCCCAGGTCACAGAGGAGGCTTAGAAAGTTAAGAAACTTGCCTAATGTTACCCAGCAGAGCCCCGGGAGACTTCTTAGTGATTTCCTAACAGTTCCCTTAAGTTGAGGAGCTGGAAGAGAGAAGGAAGTTCCTGCTGCCTTTGCCATGTGCCCCCGCCTCCCTTCTTCCTCCCCAGGGCTGCAGGTGGAGTTCATCAACCCCATCTTCGAGTTCTCCAGAGCCATGAACGAACTGCAACTCAATGATGCCGAGTTTGCTTTGCTCATTGCCATCAGCATCTTTTCTGCAGGTGCGAGCAGGGGCAGGCGGGAAAAGGAGCAAGAGATTTGCACCAAGCAGAGCTGCAGGCCCCATAGGGCAGGAATTGTGGGAGTGGAAGCCCTTGCTGTGCTACTTTGGGAGAGGCTGGGTGGGGTATGTCCCTATTTGGGGGGTTGTGATTTGGGGTATAAAACTAAGACCCTGGCCAGACCTGCTCCTCAACTCTGTTGGTGACCTATAGACCGGCCCAACGTGCAGGACCAGCTCCAGGTAGAGAGGCTGCAACACACATATGTGGAGGCCCTGCATGCCTACGTCTCCATCCACCATCCCCATGTGAGTCTCCCCTCCCCTCTTCTCCTCTTCCCCAGAGGCTCATCCCCTGACACACCTACTTTCCCTTCGAGAATCCTTCCCTGACGACATCTTGCACAGACAATTTGCTGCCTCTTCCACAATTCCCCTACCCTTGCCCCCTTCCCTGGGGAGAGGCAGAAACTGTACTTTGTCCCCTCCTTCCCCCAGGACCGACTGATGTTCCCACGGATGCTAATGAAACTGGTGAGCCTCCGGACACTGAGCAGTGTCCATTCAGAGCAAGTGTTTGCACTGCGCCTGCAGGACAAAAAGCTTCCTCCGCTGCTCTCTGAGATCTGGGATGTGCACGAATGACTGCTCTTCCTCCCCCCCCCCACCCCCATATCTTCTGTTTTCTGGGCTGGAAGGCTGATGCGCCCGGCTGCTTCCTAGAGGGGAAGCAGACTGAGAAGGGCAAACATTCCTCAAAGCTGGGCAAAGGAGTTCCTCGAGTGACATTAAAGGAAAGTCAAAGGGTTGGGAGTTTGGCTGCTGGGCAGTGGAGGGTCCTGCTGAAACTGCTCCATCTGAAGCCTGTACTGCCTCAACCAAATGGATGGGCCTGGGGGCCGCTTTGCACAAGGTTCTCCCAGGCCCTGCCCGTCCTGCCTCCACCACTTCCTGTGTTCCCCACAGGGCCCCCAGAGAAATTCTCCGCCGTCACTCTGTGGCTTGGCCATAAATGCCTCGGGGATGCCTCACTGATAGGCCTGGCGCTCTTTGTACAGAAAGACCAAAAGGAAGATAGGATGAGCGAAACCATTTCTGGGTTGGGGGTGGGGGCCCGGCCGCAGAGGAGGAAACCGTCGGTTAAGATCTGCTTCCAGACGCAGAGGAGGGAGACAAGTCACAAGTGACAGCCTTGGCCGTGAGAGGGGACCTCCTCTTACTAGTCCCATGAGGGTGAATGAAATGCTGACGGTTAGATGCCCTTTTCGTTTCATGATCCAGGTGGGATCGGGTTGTCTTTCTGAGGAGGAGCTTGGGTGAATTTTCAGAACTAACACCCCAGCCATGTACCTGTCTTCACACGCGCCTCCATAATGCCTCGGGTTTTCCGTTGGTACCTTAAAAAATAAATAAATAAATAAAAATTAAAAATAAAAAAAAAAAAAAGGAGGGCACAACAGTCCGTGCTCTAGGGCCCCAGGTTCTATGGACTGGGGAGGCTGCCCCGTTGCCGTTCGGGCCTGTCAGAAGGGCTGGACTCCATTTCCCAGCGGGCACCGCGGCTCCGTTCACACCTCCCCCCCTTCGCACGGCGCGCTCCCGTGTAGGTGAGACGGCGGCCGCGCCTTCCGGCATCGGTCCCCCCCGCCGTCCCTGAATTGGTAGGCTCCACCTCCGGGGCAGCAGGCTTTGCAGCCCTGGCTGCTGGGCACTTCCAAACCGCTAGCGGGGGGAGGGAGGGTGAGACGTGGGGGACGCTCAGAGAGTCTTGGGAGCAGTGTTATCTTGAGAAGTCGCCTCTAGATTAATCCACATCTCGTCGAAATAGGCTCTATTACCATGTAAAATTAAAATCTCTTCGTGCAACCTAGACAAAATGTATTCCTTTGGGTCCTCCCCGTGGCGCGCTTGGCACTGGGCTGGCCCAGCGTTTCCCGTCGCCCTCCCACTCGCACAAGGATAGGTGTGTGCGTAGCCGCCGTTCTCCCGAGGTTAGCTCCACCCTTCACCCTGGGCTTGGTGCAGCCCTGTCCCCCCCCCCCGGTGGTGCGTGGTACAGCCCCCGGCCCCCTCAACCTCTCCCTCCCTCACTGGCTCCGAGTGGTACGCGCCCCCCGGTGCAGACACGGAACTGGCGCGCGCTCGAAGCTGCGCCGGAGACGGCGAGCTTCCGACACTCCGCTGCCGGGGGCCGTCTGGCTGGGCCCGGCCGGTTCCCCTAGGATCGGGAGGTAGGAAGGCCCGGGCCACAGGGGGTCCTGGGAGGGTATTTGGGACGGGGCACTCCGGGGGAGACGGACTTTGAGAGGAAACAGGGGCTCTAGGGGAAAGCCACCTTTGGAGAGGCCCTAAAGGAGATGGGGGGCGTGGGGTCTGGAGGGGGACGGCGGGGGGTCCTGAGGGAAGGAGGCGGGGCTAGAAGGGAGGGCACGCTCGGAGCAGCGGAAGAGGTGCGGGCTGCAGGACTGGGCTCAGCTGGCGGTGGCTGGACTCGATTCCGGCCCGGCTGGCGGGTGGCGCTGGTCGGAGCGTGGGCGGGGGAGAACTGTCCAGCAGGTGAGGGGGCGGGCAGAGCTGTCTTGCCGGGGACGGAGCCGGGATAACCACCTGGCGCGCGCGCGCCGTGTGCACCTTATATTTGATCACGGGGTGGAGATCATGTTTGGGTTTTTTTGAAAAAAGAAAAAAAAATTTTTTTTTGGTGTTTCAAAACTGGCTTGTTAGAGAATCGAGATACCATTTCATCTTTTTGCAACTGCTTCCCTCCTCATCCTCGCGCATCTTTAAATTCTTCCTCTTCCTGTCCTCGCCTCTTTTCCAACCCTGCCTATTGCCTGCCTTATTGCTCTCGTTCTCCCCCACGCTGACCGGTCTGTGCTGATGCGCTAGCAAGGTCACTGCCTGGGTAGGAGGGGAGAGAGCTTTCTGTTGTGCTCACGTCAGCAAAGATGTCATCTCGCTCTCCGGTTCCTGTGGTTTTACTATGACATTCTGCCCCAAAACGAGGGACTAATCCAAAGCGTTGCTAAACCTGGCCATTTGTAGGCTGAAAAGACACAGAGAACTTAACGTCTGTGGATTCTAAATCTGCGTCTGGATGGAGTGGATGGGGAAGCAGATAGGTACGCGTTTGATGCCTTTGGAACATAAGAGCTGAGAACCAGGGACTCCCTATTGTAAATATGGTTGAGGCAAAAGGCAGAGTCTGAGTCTGGTTGATATGAAGACAGGATGTGAGTTATAGGTGATGTTAGTCTTTATGGGAAGGGGAGAGAATGTGGAGGAAAGCCTATCTTTGCAATCGGAATAACCAGAGGTAGTGGCTGTTGATGAGATATGAAGTGTGGCTAAAAATCTATCCTATCACTAGGGCTGCAATAGTCACAAGATCTCAGGGTCCTTGTAGTTCCGGAGGGAGATGGACATGGTAGAGCATGATAATGACTTGAGCTTTATCAAATGATTCTAAGTGGCAGGGCTAAGATCCCACCAAAGCTAGAGGCCTGATGCCCTAATATATTAGTAGAAGACACTTCACATGTGATTGTTGAAATTTTGGCAGGAAAGGGCTCTTGGTTTTCAGTGTAAACATAGATTTCAAGGCTTCGCCTTGAGCTCTGGCCCCATAAATTGTTTTATTTTAAGATACATCGGCTCTCGCCCTAAGCAATTTTCATATAATTAAAGAATAACACTTTTTACACATGTCCCTTTTCATTTTTCTATTTCCCCTCCTTTTCTTACTCTGCTTGCAAAGACCAGAGATCAACTTTATAACAGTGCCCCACCTTCTGCAGTTTGCTCACGATTCCATGGCACTGGAGAGAACCAAAGGACTTTTTGGGTGGTAATGATAACCTAGAAATGGGCATATGGCACGCGTAAACTCGGGTTGGGTTGCATGGAAAGAAGAGATCTCTCTCAAAATCCAGAGCTTAGAACAAAGTATAATCTAAAAATAGATGGGGAGACGATAATGTAATAATTAGCAGGTGCTGTCAGTGGAAGAAGTGTCTTTAGATTCAAGGAGAATGAATTGTTATGGGCCCTGGACCACTCTGGAGTAGCAGCTGCTAGCACTCTGTGGTCACAGAGCAGGGGAGGGGCTGTGGCTATGCTATAAATAGTCCTGGTCGCTATAGAGACAATACTGAATCCTATTACCTGCAGCTCCTCTATTGGGAGCAAGAGAAGGGAGGGAGCAGTATTTTGAGGATTCAAGAGTATTGCAGAGCAGTCTATTTATTATTAAGCAGGGAAGACAAAGATAGAATTCATTATCTAAATCAAATAGAACCTTAAGCATACAGGGATTATTCATGTCTGGGTGTGGGAGTGCATGGGAGTTGCGTGTGTGTATGTAGTGTAATGGGAATATCTGTGTGTGTAGCAAAGGAGGTCTTAGTGTGACCTGTGTAGAGTATAGAAGTAGAATCCTGTATGCACTGAAGATAACCTTATAGTGGAGTGAAACATTTTGCTTAGAGAAGTGTATGGAGATCCAATATGACATAAATTATAATTAAGACCATGTAAGCTTTTCCCGCTTTTTGGACTATGGTTTACGGTTCCTCTGAGCACCTCTCCCTGTTCTTGCAGGAATTCTGTTATTTCTGCATCTAATTCTTCATTTGTGTAAGAGGTACAAGGACAAAGTCTCATCTGTGTGCATTGTATCCCTGATTCTAGTCCTGGGACTAGAATAAAGACTATGATTCAGCACCAAGGGCAGAGCTAGTAGCGGTAACCCGTGGGACCCTTTCTTGCTTGAAGAGGAAAGGAAAAAATGGTTTAGGGAAGCAATTGGGACATAGATTTCCTTCATCTGAGAGTGCACAGGGTAGAGAAGCCCTCTGTTGTTATTGTCTGAGTGCATGAAGTATACGGTTTTTATGGTAGTTTCACATGAAGCTGAATGCAGAATGTTAGAACAGAAAATAATTAGGTTTTCATCCAGAGGTAGGAGGACAGATTAGTGCTGATTAGAGTCTGGTTGGATCCTCATACCCTGGAGCTGTCCTAAAAGTGACTTCGTTTTTGTTATCATACTGACTGAATCCAGATGAGACTAACGGGGTCTGTTTTTTCAGAAACAGAGCATCAGGAGTGAGGCTGGAAATGAGCTGCTTTGTAGGGATGGGGGAGGTGAGCCATTATTTATCCTACTTCTTGACATTTGGCTCTGTGAGTTCATCAGCTTTGATCAAGCTCTGGACTAGGAAAAGTGTCATGTTCTCTCATCTTTAGGATTAAAACAGAAGCCCTTCTGACCTCTGACCCTGGCTGGAATAAAGCTGAGGCGGATGAGTCCCTTGGGCACAGCAGTGGATTTTATCAGTACTTTTTTCCTATTGGACTTGAATTTTCAGATAACATCAGAATTCCTCCTGGGAACATTGACTCCTTGTGTGGTGCCTTGAAGTTTCTCTGAGATGAACTGGTGAATTTGGAACCATGGTGCAAAAGAAGAAGCTCTGTCCTCGGTTACTTGATTATCTAGTGATCGTAGGGGCCAGGTAACTAAGAAGAGACTGGTTTTCGTCTTGTCACATGCAGTGACCACAACACGTGTAATTACTTGCCTTCCTGACACCCACATTGTTTTGCATTCCTCACTCTTCCCCTGTTATTTTACCGTGACAGGTGCACTGGCGCCAGTTGTGGAAACAGCAGTCAGGTGGATTGAGAGTTTTGGCCCAGAGGAACAGAGACAGAGCAAAATTGCTCTTATCTAGCATCCCTGTGTTCTTGGGCAAATGTACCCTGTATACCTCAGTTTCCCAATTTTGTAAAAAAGAAAAGTAGGCTGTGCTCTTTACCTACGTACTCTCTGTTGGTAGTTCGTTAGCTAATACACCTTTTAAAGTGGTAATCATCTGAAGGCATTAGTAATAATTCTGTTGCTGCAGTTTTCTTTGCATTTCAAGATTGGTATCTTCATGACAGTACAGATCTCATTTAGCCTACCGGCTCAATGCTGTCAGCCACACCCATGTTTTCCAGCAGTTAGGTTACTTTATCCAAAATAGTATTTTGAGTTTCATTTCTGGACCATGGTGAACATCTGAAATGGCATCCTCTCCCTTCAGGCTGCTGAACTCGTCTTTATGTTCTGCAGGCACCCGAGCAGTGATAGTGTGGCCCAGACTCCTGAATTACTACGGCGGTACCCCTTGGAGGACCACTCCGAGTTTCCCCTGCCCCCAGATGTAGTGTTCTTCTGCCAGCCTGAGGGCTGTCTGAGTGTGCGTCAGCGGCGCATGAGTCTGCGGGATGACACTTCTTTCGTCTTCACCCTCACTGACAAGGACACTGGAGTCACTCGTTATGGCATCTGTGTTAACTTCTACCGCTCCTTCCAGAAGCGTATGCCTAAAGAAAAGGGGGAAGGTGGGGCAGGGTCACGTGGGAAGGAAGGACCCCGTGCCACTTGTGCATCAGAAGAGGTTGGCACTGAGACCTCAGAGACCGGCCTGTCCTTGCAACCCCCCAGTGCTGACCCCGCCCCCGATGTGAATCAGTCTCCTCGGGTCAAACCCCGGGCCAAGGCAGGGAGCCGTTCACGCAATAGTACTCTGACATCCCTGTGTGTGCTCAGCCACTATCCCTTCTTCTCCACCTTCCGAGAATGTCTGTACACCCTCAAACGTCTTGTGGACTGCTGCAGCGAGCGGCTGCTGGGCAAGAAACTGGGCATCCCTCGAGGCATACAAAGGTACAGTCTGCTGCTGACACTCAGAAGAGAGGGAAGCAGTTAGAGATGAGTCGGTCTGTGAGGGGCAGGAAATTTCCTCTGAAGCCTGAGGTCCTTCGTATGGCTAGAATGAAGTGATGTCTTAGACCATTTTGTACGTTTAAGAATAAATTTTTGTTAAAAGAAAGAAATCGGTCAATCATTAAAAAACATAGCCTGCGGTCCTTCATACACCTCTTTAAGCATATTGTATTAGTCCTGTCTAAGGAAAAAGTGCTACAGAGTTAGACTGCCTAACATAATAATGTTTGGAGTTCGATGTTTCATGCAGGCAGGAATATAAGTCCTCCTATGTATACATTTTTACATTTGTTCTCTTGGATATACCCTCCAGCCCTAGCTGAGCCCAAAGATAGGGCTTTTCCGATATGATTTTTACTGTGTGGCTACTGTATTGTGTTGCAGTAGGGTATCAGCTCCTGGTGCTTATGTGTCTGTTTCCTGCTGTCTGCTCCTCAGGGACACTATGTGGCGCATCTTTACTGGATCATTGCTAGTGGAGGAGAAGTCAAGTGCCCTTCTTCATGACCTTCGAGAGATTGAGGCCTGGATCTATCGATTGCTTCGTTCCCCAGTGCCCGTCTCTGGGCAGAAGCGAGTAGACATTGAGGTCCTACCCCAGGAGCTCCAACAAGCTCTGACCTTTGCTCTTCCAGACCCTTCTCGATTCACCCTGGTGGATTTCCCACTGCACCTTCCCTTGGAACTTCTGGGTGTGGATGCCTGTCTTCAGGTGCTAACCTGCATCCTCTTAGAGCACAAGGTGAGAGAGCCAGCTTTCTAGACCTTTAAGGACAGGGCCTACATCTTTTTCATCTTTTTGTCCCTAGACGGTAACATATGCCAGGTATACAGGAGGCACCCTCTAGTTGTGGGCTGGATTAAGGTACTCTCAGTGGAATGTATTCAGAGGGTCTGCCACTCAGTTGAATTATCCTTAACTAGACTGACCTAATTCTCCGGAAATATCAGTAGTTCTGTTCCGATGAGTGGTCCTGGAATTTGGGGGGAACAAGAACCAGGAAGGTAAGGCATGGGGCAGAGATCACTGTGAAAGCTGTGTTCGTGGAGCCCTGTGCGTGGTGAGATGGAAATTAAATGGTAGCGCTGGAAACTGTTTTCTCATCCCTGTTATTCTTGCTGTTGAACCATCCTTGTGGGATGGCTTGCGGCAGGTGGTGCTACAGTCCCGAGACTACAATGCCCTCTCCATGTCTGTGATGGCATTTGTGGCGATGATCTACCCACTGGAGTATATGTTTCCTGTAATCCCACTGCTGCCCACCTGCATGGCATCGGCAGAACAGGTGAGTGCAGGTGCTTTCTGGCTTTGTCACCTCTACTTTCCAGCTCTGTCCAGCTCTGAGGGAGATTAGTGCTGAGAAGTTGTAAATCAGTACTCATCTTTCTTCCCTTATAATAACTTACAGGTCCGTAAACCATGACCTAACTTGAACTGATTTGATGTCAAAACTTGTGTTATTTTTGGTTTTTACTTTCAAAGTAAATGTTGGGACGCCTGGGTGGCTCAGTCGGTTAAGCATTTGCCTTCTGCTCAGGTCATGATCCCAGGGTCCTGGGATCGAGCCCCATGTCAGGCTCCCCGCTCAGTGGGGAGCCTGCTTCTCCCTCTGCCTGCCATTCCTCCCTGCTCAAGCCCCCCCGCCCATGAATAAATGAAAAAATTTTTAAAAATGTAAATGCTAATAATTATAGGTTTCTGGCTACACTGTTGTAGGTGTTATATAATGTACAGAATATATACTATTACCTCTCTAAAATCTGAAAACTTGTGAATACAGAAACACACCTACCCTCAAGAGTTTTGGAAAAGAGATTATGGATCTGGATTTCCTTATCTAAAAAGATTCTGATTCTTTAAGTGATTGAAATAGATTTAGTTTTTGTTTCTTACCCTCTTTTTTCTTCCCACAGCTGCTGTTGGCTCCAACTCCATACATCATCGGGGTCCCTGCCAGCTTCTTCCTCTACAAGCTGGACTTCAAAATGCCTGATGACGTATGGCTGGTGGATCTGGACAGCAATAGGGTGAGGTTCTTGGCCGAGGGACTATAGATTCTAGAAGAGGATTGTGTTTTCTTTTTCTAGATCCTTCCCAGGAAGGTCCTCAGTTAGGTGATTTCTCTTGTGTGACTCATTGAAACAATTCTTTTAAATGCTTAGCTTTTGCTTTATTGGCTTAATACGCCCTGGTTAGAACTCAAAGGAGTGTCAGATTTAGTTTTGCCGGAGTGAAGTGCTGCCTTGCATCTGGGAGCAGTAAGGCGGTTGTGATCGTGGGAACACGACATACAGTGTAGCTCACCTGATGGTTCTCCTGGGCTATGGTTTCTAGTGAGAAAGTGTCTTTCAATGCAGACTTAAAATGCATATTAATATTCTGTGGCACGAGTACATTCAGACTTCAGCAGTAACCCTTATATGTGTTCGTTGTAAAACTTTAAAAATCCAAATAAGTATAAATAAATAAAAACCACAGCACTAGCATGTAGAGATAGTCACTAGTAACACCGAGGTGTATTTCTTTTTATTTACGTATGTGTGTATTTTAAATATATGTCTATATATGATATACATACTCACATATGGGTGAAAATACCGTGTATACAACTTACTATTTTTGTTACCGCCTCTATGTAAGAGTAACTCCTGAGTAATTAATTCCAAGGTCATGCCTTTTTTTGTTTTTCTGGTGCAGGTGATTGCCCCCACCAATGCAGAGGTGCTCCCAACCCTGCCAGAGCCAGAATCATTAGAGCTGAAGAAGCATCTGAAGCAGGTGGGTGAAGAGAGAAGAAAAGGAAGGGAGCAGTGGCTACTCTAGGGCGGCCTGGAGGCTGTAGCTGTTCTAAGAGCCACTTTCCTTTCAGAGGTCAAGTGGATTAGATTTTCTTAGCTAAGAAGAGGTGTGTCCCATTTCTGGGTATCAGGATGAATCTCAAAAAGGGCTTTTAGATTTTTTTTTTTAAAGATTTATTTAGTTTGAGAGAAAGTGTGCATGGGGAGGGGGAGGAGCACAGGAAGAGAATCTCAAGCAGACTCCCCAGTGATTTCAGCACCTAATGTGGGACTCGATCTCACAACCCTGTGATCATGGCCTGAGCCGAAACCAAGAGTTGGACATTCAGCCCACTGAGCCACACAGACGCCCCTCATATCTGCCATTCTTTATGGCCTTAGGGCATTCTGTCTGTCTTGTAAGGAAGGAGCTAGTCATTTGGACAATCTGACTCCTTTCATATTTTCCTTTTGAATTGATCCCTAGGTCCCCGTAAATGCTTTCTTCAAAAATTCCTCTCTTGAGTAATCCTTTCAATAAATTTTTCATTGATTGCTTTTCTTCCTCTTCTGCATGCCGAGCACAGTACCTGAAGGTAACATATGGCAGGGCCCCATTTCTTCTTCCTCTTGTATGTGTTATGTAGGACCACCAGTAGACAGCTCCATATTTCTTTATAGGAATCCTTGTTCTCATTTGAAGGGTCTTTAGGAACCTCTGTGTTGTCTTAGCTGTTCAGCAGTACCTCTAGATATCTGTCTGGGCTCAAATGGGTCATTCTGTAGCATCCCTCTCCCTCTCACTTGCTTCATCCCCACTGAAGTAATACAGTGTCTTGTTACTGCCGGGACTGGTGAGGATTGCAAGTTGAGACAGTTCTCTGCCTGCCTTTGCTGTGTTTTCGTTCTTGATGATTGCTTTAGTATGGCTAATAAGATGGAGAGGTTGATATGTAGAATTGTACTTCAAATGTTTATAGGAATTAAGATCCCTGGGCTCATTACTCCTATGTTCTTACCCCTGCTACTTGAAATGTGATTCACGGACCAGGAGCATTACCATTGCCTGTGGTTGTTAAAAGTGCGGAATCACCCCAGATATATTGAACCAGAATCTGCATTTTTAACAATATTCCCAGGTGACTCCTGTGCTCGTTAATATTTAAGAAGCATTGCTGGTCTAGACTGAAAAACATTTCATGACTAAAATAAATTTGGAAACTATTGCCCTGGGTTCCATATTTGATTAAGTTGCCTTGAGCCAGGTTGGCTTAAACTGAAAGCCTGTATAATTCAGATTATCTTCTGAAGGTTAAAGTATTTGGATTCTTATGTCAAAGACTCTTTCCTAGGAGATGACTGCCTAGCTACCCAGGAATCTGCTGCGCTCCATAGGGGATTTCCTGTTGTTCCACAGGCCCTTGCCAGCATGAGTCTCAACACCCAGCCCATCCTCAATCTGGAAAAATTCCACGAAGGCCAAGAGATCCCCCTTCTCTTGGGAAGGCCTTCTAACGACCTGCAGTCCACACCTTCCACTGAATTCAACCCACTCATCTATGGCAATGATGTGGATTCTGTGGATGTTGCAACGAGGTACGACCAAGTTGACTGGATAATCACGTGCTCTTCAACTGGGTTCTGCTCTATCAGTAGCTGCATGTGCCACCTTAGTGAAAGCAAAGAGAAGTTCTGGTTCCTCATACTCTCAGGCCTTTTAGACCTTGAGTGCAGAGAGATCAATGCTTGTTTAAGATCCTTCTCCCTGTGAAGTGCTGGCTTGGGGAGGTGGTCTGAGACCTCAGACTGCAGTCGTCCTTACGGTGCAGGGTGCGGGACTCGGATCATCTCACCATCCCCTTCTTCCCCAGAGTGGCCATGGTCCGTTTCTTCAACTCCCCCAACGTGCTGCAGGGCTTCCAGATGCACACACGTACCCTGCGTCTCTTCCCTCGGCCCGTGGTAGCTTTTCAAGCTGGCTCCTTTCTAGCCTCACGTCCCCGGCAGACTCCTTTTGCAGAGAAGCTGGCCAGAACTCAGGCCGTGGAGTACTTCGGAGAATGGATCCTGAACCCCACCAACTACGCCTTCCAGCGAATCCACAACAGTGAGCACACCTGCCCCACCTTCTGCCTTTGTCCCCTGATGGCCCTTCCCTTTGCCTTTTCTTTGGGGCAGCTTTGACCTGCCCCTTCCATTCCCATTTGGCTTCAGACTTTTTCCTATCTTTCTTTTATGCTCTTCTTGTTTTATTTTTTTCCTCCTTGTTGCTAACTCTGTTCTTTCTCTTTGGGTAGACATGTTTGATCCAGCCCTGATTGGTGACAAGCCGAAGTGGTATGCCCATCAGCTACAGCCCATCCATTATCGAGTCTATGATAGCAACTCCCAGCTGGCCGAGGCACTGAGCGTGCCCCCAGAGCGCGACTCTGACTCTGAGCCCACTGATGACAGGTGAGCGGCAGAACCGATTTTTAAGGTACAAAGGAGGCGCTCACTGGCCTTTATTGAGCACAGTGGCAAAGCCTTGTGGGACTTAGATTTTGGTCTTTGAAGCTGTGGTTATATTTTTATTAATTGTTTTGTGTTAGCTTACTTATTTTATCTTGTTTCCTGGCCTCGAGTTAAGAGCACTCCTCTTTTTTTTTTCCCCAGGGTTTTTTTTTTTTTTTTTTTTAAGATTTATTTATTCATTTGAGAGAGAGAGAGAAAGAGCACATGGAGGGGCAGAAGGAGAGGAGGAGAAGCAGACTCTGCAGTTAGCAGAGTGGGGCTTGATCCCCGACCCAGAAATCATGACCTGAGCCAGAAATCAAGAGTTGGACCCTTAACCAACTGAGCCACCCAGGAACCCCCCCCTTTTAAAAAGTTTTAAATTTTAATTTCATTGTAGTTAACATATAGCATTATATTAGTTTCAGGTGTACAATACAGTGATTCAGCAATTCAACACATTAGTCAGTGCTTATTGTGATAAATGTACTCTAATTCTCATCACCTGTTCCACCCCCCACCCGCCTCCCCTCCAGTAGCCATCAGCTTGTTCTGTATTAAGAATTTCTTTCTGGGGAGCCTGGGTGGCTCAGTGGGTTAAAGCCTTTGCCTTTGGCTCAGGTCATGCATGATCTCAGGGTCTTGGGATCTAGCCGGGCATCAGACTCCCTGCTCAGCGGGGAGCCTGCTTCCTCCTCTCTCTGTCTTTCTCTGCCTGCCTCTCTGTCTACTTGTGATCTATCAAATAAATAAATAAAAACCTTTAAAAAAAGATTCTAAGAATTCCTTTCTTGGTTTGTCTTTTTTTTTTTTCCTTTGTTTGATTGCTTTGTTTCTTAAATTCTGCATATGGGTGAAATCATATGGTATTTTTCTTTCCCTGACTTATTTCACTTAGTATTATACTCTGGTTCTATCCATGTTGTTGCAGATGGCAAGATTTCATTCTTTTTTATGGCTGAGTAATACTCCGGTGTGTGTGTGTGTGTGTGTGTGTGTGTGTGTGTGTGTGTATGAGAGTCCTTGCTTTTTTATTTTTCCTAATGCTGATCACTGATTCTTTTTCTCTTCCCTTTCCTTCCATTGTATTTTTATTTTTGTTTCTATTTTTGGGCTCTTCACTCTGCAGTGGCAGCGATAGTATGGATTATGATGACTCAAGCTCTTCTTACTCCTCCCTTGGTGACTTTGTCAGTGAAATGATGAAGTGTGACATCAATGGTGATACTCCCAGTAAGTGTACTTGGGGACACTGGCTCGCTCCGGGCAGTGTTTGGGGCTCTGGGACCGTGCGGTCTATACCTGCCCCCTTGGGTTTCAGCAGATGTGGATCCGTTGACGCATGCAGCGCTGGGGGATGCCAGCGAGGTGAAGATCGATGAGCTGCAGAACCAGAAGGAATCTGAGGAAGTGGGCCCGGAAAGCAAGAACTCTCAGGAAAACCCGCCGCTGCGCTCCAGCTCCAGCATCACCGCCAGCAGTAGCCCCAGCACCGTCATCCATGGAGCTAATGCTGTGCGTGGCAACTTGGAAGGGTGGATGAGTGCGAGCTGTTACTGGGCACGTGGGCTGCACCTCTGTCAGAAAGTCGAGGCGGAAGCTGTTAATTTGCCGCTTCACATTCTTCCTCGCGTAGAGCCTAGGAGACACAGAAGGAGCTCATTGGGCTTTGTTCAGGACTTAGCTAAGATTCCCCCTTTGCATAGTTTGTGGGCACAGACACCAGGGGTGTCACAGAGATCTTCTCTCTCTCATTCCCTTAGGTTAGGAGATGGGAACCTGATAGGCCTGGCTTGGCCCTGCTAATCTGAGAATACAGGAAGGTATTGCTAGGCACCAGGTGACTAGTTTTTATTTAATGTGCCCTTTAGGAACCTGCCGATTCAACGGAGGTGGACGATAAGGCAGCAGTAGGCGTCTCCAAGCCCCTCTCTGCCGTGCCTTCCAGCATGGGCAAATCGAACACGGACAGGCACCAGACAGAAATCGGAGAGGGGTCAGTGCGCCGGCGAACCTATGACAATCCATACTTCGAGCCCCAGTATGGCCTTCCCCCTGAGGAAGATGATGATGAGCAGGGGGAAAGTTACACTCCCCGATTCAGCCAACATGTCAATGGCAATCGGTGAGAGCCTGGGGATTCCTTCTAGATGGGTGACTGAAGGACCGCACTGCAGTGGAGGGTTAATCAGATAGTTGGAGAAGTCCAAATGCTCTGGTTGCCCTCCATCCCAGGCTGGTGCTTTGATCTAGGCATATACGAGTTGTGGGAAGGGAGCCATGATGGCAGTGCAGGCCAGGCCCACACTCCCAAGACTAGGTACCCTTGCCTGGGGCTCACAGGTGCCACTGTGCAT
The DNA here is from genome assembly GCF_022355385.1 of Mustela nigripes. Taxonomy (NCBI): domain Eukaryota; kingdom Metazoa; phylum Chordata; class Mammalia; order Carnivora; family Mustelidae; genus Mustela; species Mustela nigripes. The sequence goes on from NW_026739491.1 coordinate 3,232,843, forward strand.
TCAAGGGCTCAAAAGCTGCTGCGGCCCAACAGCTTGAAACTGGCAAGCGACTCTGAGGCAGAGTCCGACTCTCGCGCAAGTTCACCCACCTCCACCATCTCCAACAACAGCACCGAGGGCTTCGGGGGCATCATGTCTTTTGCCAGTAAGTGCCTTCAGCTCTCCTGTCTCTGTCCCGTTTGGTCTGCAATAGAGCCTGGCCATGGTGGGTGCTGCTTAGAACCTCAGGTGTAGGGCTGGACTGTTGGTATCGAGCCTCAGTCCAGCTTGTTCGGATGACAATGAATAAGGTATTTTCCAGGGAAGACAGTAAAGGACAGGGACAGATTAGTCTCTCTCCCCGGAGGTTTCAGTCTATCTCAGGTAAGATAGCAGTCAACTGAGAGTCGTTGTATTAAACGTCATATATTTTGTGGAAATACAATGGTCAAATTGGATTTGGGTTCTGTATCTAATACCTTTTTTGCCTGGTGAAGGACTTTTTCCATGAACACACTTGGAAATCTGTATGAGGAATGTATATGAGGTTGACTTTTGTGCCTAGAGAATATGGCCGGAAATGCGGGGTGGTGTCAGTTAAAGATTAAGGACAGACCAGGGACCGGAGATAGCCAGCATCAGGAATAATTATGACTGAGTTTTTTCAGAAGCCAGGTAAGGGCAGCGTCAACATCTGACCAAAAGTGCATAAAGTCAGCTTTCACACCGAGCTAGCGGTTGGTGAGAGACTTGGCTGTTACCAGGGGAGGTGGTCAGAGAAAGTTGTTACTGGATTTTGAACAATCCTGGCAGCTGCCCCTTTGGTTGCTCTAAATTACAGACTTGGTCTTTTCTGTGGTAGATCAGAGGTACCGGGGCTGTGCTTGAAAAGGAAGAAGATGGAGCTGATGGTGCAGTCATCAGCTTTGATTCTCTGTGCTCCTAACTCATCGCTCTCACACCCTCCCCTTGACAGGCAGCCTATATCGAAACCACAGTACGAGCTTCAGTCTTTCAAACCTCACACTGCCCACCAAAGGTGCGCGAGAGAAGACCACACCCTTCCCCAGTCTGAAAGGTAACTGCAGCCCTCCTTCCGCCGAACCAGGATTCTCCGGGAGATATCTCAGGCCTACGGGTGCTTGTCAGGAACCCTGTGTATGATGGCTCATTTGATCTGGCTGTGGCCCCTCATACCGCTTCTCATGGCTTTCACTGCACATGATGGGCTCTGACTGGTTTTCAGATGGGAATGGTCTCTGTAGCTGGAGAGGAGGCTCTGCTGTGTCATTTAGGATACCAGCGGCTGTGCCATAACTGCTTCTGGGGCGATCCATAAGGGGTCATGAGCTGCCACCAATCATCTGCCGGCTTCTTGCTGCATGAGCAGAGGAGGGCTCTGTCCCAGCGAGCTGGCCCGCCGGGGGATGGTTGCGAGAGCCTGGCACTGTTTACAGAGCCAAGAAGCCTCTCAGTTTGACTTCACGTCGATGGGCCCTGTGGGTGGGCCAGGTAGTACTGGTTGGCTTCTAAGAGCAGTTATGACCTTATTTGATTTTCGTTTGTGAGCTCGGAGGGTCTGAAGGGCTCTTCGGAATTTACTCTCTTGACGTTTGTTTGTTTTCTCTAGCTATTGGGCTGAAATATTTAATTACAGTAGAGAGCATAGTGAGAAGAGCTCCATATATATTTTAACTGACTTCTCTCCCCAGTGATTAAAAACTCCGGCAATCAAAGGAGTGTACTCTGATGGGGATGGGAACATAGGGTAGGTGGGCAAAGAGACGTGATAGCTAGAGGTGTAGGGGGCTAACTAGCACTGTGGCACGAATCCACACACAACTCAGTAGCTTAGGAAGAGGGTTAGTCACTGGCTTCATGTGATGTAGTTGGGGAGGAAAGCGGTTGAAATGCCTTCATCGCATGCGGACGCCTTACTCATCTGCTGCCCCTCTCGCTCCCATCCGCCTCCGGCCTCACACCCCCACCCCACTTCCCATGACAGCATCTGCAAGATGGGTCTCCTCTCTCGGCCTACTGGCAGGCCCTCTGGACCCCTGTGCGAGATGTTTCATGAAAACCAGCAGTCCCTCTTTCATGCATGTGCCTGTTCAGTACTTGAAGGTCCCTCGTGTCATTTACGCTGCCCCTGGCTTTTAGAGACCATAGCCCTAAGGACGGTCTTTCCTAGAGCCTTGGTGGTTTCCTGATCTCTTGGCTTCCAGCTCTGAGGTGCCTGAGAACTACGGTTATGTGCACTAAGCTTTGGGAGAATCCTCAGGTGGTCTGACATACAGCTCCATTGAGGGGAACAGGGGTTGTGGTATCACGGTGCACCTACTAACTGTGTATTTTGTGTCCCAGTATTTGGGCTAAATACTCTAATGGAGATTGTTACTGAAGCCGGCCCCGGGAGTGGTGAAGGTGGGTCTTGCCCATGAGCTGTGCATGATCTTTTTTTTTTTCCTAGCATCTTTCGTGCCTGCCTGAGGGCCATCCTCTGCACGGAGCAAGCAGTGTCCCATGAGTGACCTGCCTTGCCCCTCCCCCGTGACGCCCGTGCTTGCCCGTGGGGCGCTGCTGGTGCATGTGGAGTGGCCTGAGTCTCCATCCCCACCTCCTCCACATTGCCATGGCTGGTTTCGACCTATGTGTGATGGCCCGGGGCCACCCTCGCCCAGCCCTTCTGGGGAGTGGGTGTGGAACGTGGCTCCCCAGGGCGGTGCTGACACAGGCAGCAGGACCACAGTAGTGATGTCTGTCATTCCTACCTTCCTGGCTATAGGAAACAGGAGGGCCTTAGTGGACCAGAAGTCATCTGTTATTAAACACAGCCCAACAGTGAAAAGAGAGCCTCCATCACCTCAGGGTCGATCCAGCAATTCTAGGTAATAAATGGCTGGGCTGTTTCCAAAGTTCTGCGATAGAGGTAGCGATTCCTGTGCCGCCCTCTAGGGTTGCTCAGGAGTGGGAGAGCACCTCCCAGCTGGGCAGACGAAGTCAGGTCTTGCGCGCACTGCCCTTTCTGACTGACTCCCCGCGCGAAGGTAGTAGCCCACGCCGGCGAGGAGAATGGAACTGCAGTGCTGGGTACGCAGGGGGGTGGGGGGGACAGGGGGTGCAGGGGACTTGGACGTCCGATGACTTGGTTTGTGTTCCGCCCCTGGAGGCAAGCATCTAGTCTGGCGAAGGCCAGTGGGTCAGGGTTGGGGAGTGCTCCGCACAGAAGCTGATGACCGCAGAGGTGGTGTGTGGACCCCATAGTGAGAACCAGCAGTTCCTGAAGGAGGTGGTCCACAGCGTGCTGGATGGCCAGGGCGTTGGCTGGCTCAACATGAAAAAGGTGCGTCGGCTACTGGAGAGCGAGCAGCTGCGAGTCTTTGTCCTGAGCAAGCTGAATCGCTCAGTGCAGTCAGAGGACGATGCCCGGCAGGACGCCATCCCCGACGTGGTCAGTGTCTGGGAGCGAGGGGCGCTGGCATCAGTGGGAAGAAGGACCTGGACACCGAAGGCAGTTTTGCCAACACTAGGCCCTGGCTTATCGTTGCAGGAGGTCAGTCGGAAGGTATACAAGGGGATGCTAGACCTGCTCAAGTGCACGGTGCTCAGCCTGGAGCAGTCCTACGCCCACGCGGGTCTGGGGGGTATGGCCAGCATCTTTGGGCTTCTGGAGATTGCCCAGACCCACTACTATAGCAAAGGTAGGGATCCCACTGGCTGGGCCAGTGCCATCCACAGCTCTCCCACTGATTACGAGGAAAGGGAACTCATTCTTTTACAAGTTCCTCAGGGTCAAGCTTGCTTCCTATCAGGCTTTGGGATTTATTTTTTTAATGCACGTTTGTCGATAGTGGGTACTTTCCAGTCACGAAAAATAAGACATCCACTTTTCTTTCCTTGCATTTTTTCTGTTCTCCATCCTCCTGTAGACTTTCTTCTCCCACCTCACTCCCATAGCTCGATTCCCACTCACTGTGTCTGTTTCGACCTCTTCCTCTATTTGATCTTTTCCTAGAACCAGACAAGCGGAAGAAAAGTCCAACAGAGAGTGTAAATACCCCAGTCGGCAAGGATCCTGGCCTGTCCGGGCGGGGGGACCCAAAGGCCATGGCACAGCTGAGAGTTCCCCAGCTGGGACCTCGGGCACCAAGTGCTGCAGGAAAGGGTCCCAGAGAACTAGACACCAGAAGTTTAAAGGAAGAAAATTTTGTAGCATCTGTTGGTATGTATCACTGTGTTTGGTGTGGTGGAGGGAGGGTTGTGGCTTCTTAAATACCTCTCCCTCCTTTCAATTCATCCGGAATCCTGCCTTTCTTTCCCCCATGCTTTGCTTTCTAGAGAGGGAGACAGGTCTGCGTCCATTTCTGATGGTGTTTCTTTGCACTTCTTTATCCCTTACGCCACCTTTACTCGCCCCCCCGCCCAACCTACATCTTAAAGGAAGGAAGGAGGTTTTGCTTAGAAGGCCAGTGAGGCCTTCTAAGTAAAGGGAGTCTGAGCTCTGTTCCTGGTGCCTCTTTTTATTTATGTCTGAATTTCTTCACAGTGGAGAGCCATATGAGCTCCTGGAAGCTGTAAGGAAGTTTATAGATACATCTTTGGTCTATAAAATTATGATTATCTGGGCCAGTTTACCTCCATCCAGCCATGACACTACCCTCAAATTTGCTTCTCTGGGGGGTGTCCAGCAACCCTGTTTCCCTGGGCTCTAGACCTCAAGGTATAGATTTCTGAATCCGCTTTTCTTTAACCCTCTCCTTCCTGGACTTGATAAAGAGCTTGTTTGTGTGGAGTGTTTCTCCATTCCCGCTAAGGCCGTTCTTTAGTGAGCTCTCTGGGTGGCACCTGCATTTGATTCTCTCTGTACTTGACCTTGAGTCATCTAGGTTGTGCGTCTTTCTTTGTCTGATTCTGTTTCTGCGGGCAGGATGCTTCTAACGGGTCCTTCTTTGCCATACCATTAGCAGTTGTTTTGTGTTCCCATAAATGAGGATGAGGCACCAGTTTCCTTCGTTGGGGAGCTCCCCTTCTCTAAGCCATTAGAACAGTGTCCTAGAGGCCGTCACCCCTGCCTTCCTCCTGTCTGATGCCACGTTTTAGAAAAGGCCCCCAAGCACAAGTCTGAAGGCCTGGGGTTTTAGTCCCATATCTGTTTCCAGCTGGGAATGAGACTTTGGGAAAACCACTTCCTCTCTCCGGGTCTCTACCTCCTCATCTGGGAAACTAGTAGGAGATCTGATTAAGTAGATATACTCAGGTTCTTCCAGGAAAAGAATCTATCATCAGTATTCTCTCTTCTTTACCCCAACAAAGATGCTATTCTTGAGTATTTCACGTTCTCTGTCACCTTTACTGGAAGCGTTTTTCCCCATGACTGGCTAAGAATGGGTCACTTGGCAGGGCAGATGCTGATTCTGAGGGTGAATCAGATTTTTTTGGTAGAGGCAAGGAGGGATGCTGACTGCCTGCCTGAGTGGCCTCTGTCCAGTCCAGCAAATCACACAGATTGGTACTCATGCTTCTGAACCCCTTTGGCTGCTTGAGGTGATCATCTGTCTTGTCTGAAATCTTTTAAAATTGTCGTTGCCCAGCTCATTTGGCAGAGATAGCAGGGCACAATGGAAGTTTAAACTGGTCCTAAGTGACGTGATCTTGAGCAAAGTACTCCAGCCTCCAGAGGCGTCAGTTTCCTCACGCCAAGATGGAGGAGCGTGAGCGAAGGCAGCGCCTTCTCCAGTGTTCCGCAGGGTTCTTCCTACCACTTTCGGGTTCAGGCTAGGAATTTAGAGTCTTTAGTTCATGAGTGGGGATGGAAGGCACTAGATCTCTTGATTTTTAACCCCCCCCCCAACAAAGATCTCTTTTTATCTCTTGATTTGTAATCCTGTGCCTGAGACTGAATCAGCTTGGGTGGGTGGGTTTCCATTCTGTCTGACCAGCCTCTGACTCTGTCTGTCTTTCTCTCCTGCTTACATTGCATCTGGGGTAGAATTGTGGAACAAGCACCAGGAAGTGAAAAAGCAAAAAGCTTTGGAAAAACAGAGTAAGGAACAAATGCCCCTTCCTGTTCCCAAATCTCCCATACCTGCCAACTCCCCAGGCCCAGTTGGGGCAGGCTCCCTTTGTCAGCCCACCCCCCCAAATTTGCTCTTGGGAGGTATTTGGAATGAAAGCAGGTAGGTGGTATGGGACTCACAGGTATGTGACTCGTAGGCTGTTCTTCCCCTCATCCTCCTAGCAATCAGGCTGTAATCAGGGCATCTACTGCGTAAGAACATGGTTCGCTATTGCTCCGGAGTTGGTGGGGAGAATGTTTGCCTATTTCAGTGCCCCTCATTGGCTGGTATCTCCCTCACCCGTTAGAAGGCCTGTGGGCACAGTTGGCAGAGATGGTTGCTGTCCCTCCATGTTGAGTCTGTAGCTTCCCAGCTCTCTCTGGCGGCTTGCCTAGGCACGCTTTCTTGCTTTCTGTCATTCTGTCCTTCTGCCATACCACTGTGGGTGGGTGGGGAAAAAATGAGGGTGGTTTTTATCTCAAATGTAGAGAAATGTAGGGTTGGGGTAGTCAGTATCCACGGAAACAGCTGGTGTTTCTGTATCTCGCTGGGCCTGTCCTTTTCTAGCTCCTTTCGACACATTTGTTGGGGAAGCACTGAGTGGCCTGGGGACCCTTAATTGGTTTCACACACCAGTGAAGCTCCGACTCTGAATATGGGGGAATGTGGTTTAGACATTTACTTGTGGAGCTTTCTGTTTTAGAATGATTTGCTGAGAATTTTTTCAGGTTGTGGAGATGGCTGCAGAACCCCTTGAGGCCAGGTTTCATTTGTCCTACTTGGTTCTTAAAGGCATCTGGGGACTTCTTCCAGTGGGGCCTGATGTGGGGGCAGTCCCTGGAAAGGTGACTGGGACATGCTGAGGTGTGTGACCTGGCTGTGTGCTGTCCCACTCCCTTCACCAGCCTGCCCCTTGCCTTTGTGTATGGAGTGACAGAGGTTTTCCCCTACCCAGGGCCCGAAGTCATCAAATCCGTCTTTGAGACAGAGGAGAAAAAGTCCCAGATCAGTGCGGACAGTGGCGTGAGCCTGACATCTGGTTCCCAGGTTTGTGACAACCTTTTTGGGAATTGTGAGCATTAAATTTGCAATCTCAGAATACTTCAAGTTAAAAAAAAAAAAAAATGCATGCCCAGTGATGGGAGAATGATGAAATAAGTGTAGTACATACACGGAATATTACGTTAGTATCTACTGAAGACTGTGTTTTCAAAAATCTAGTGACACAGGAAAATGTTTTACAAGGCTATGTGCAGTATGATTCCTATTTTATTTTTAAAATGTTTGTAGAGACGACTGAAAGGAAGTATACTAAAACCTTACCAGTGATTCATGTTAGTGGTAGGTTTACGGCTTATTTCTATTTCCTCATTCTTTCGTGTATTTTCTATAGTGAGCATGTATTTCTTTAGTGTTTATTATTTTTCATCAATGCAAGTCATGTATATTTTATATTGAGGAAAAAAATAAACGTCTCATGACCTGTTTAGGGATGACTATAGTAGGTTGGGGTTGAGGAGAAGGAAGACAGTACAGTATTTCTTAGGAAAACTGAGAGTGGGTGGGACACCTCCTCTAATGTGTCCGAGTCCCCGTGTCGTTTCAGAGGACTGATCCAGACTCTGTCATTGGTGTGAGTCCAGCCGTTATGATCCGAAGCTCAAGTCAGGACTCTGAAGTTAGCACCGTGGTAGGGGAACACCACACTGGCATCGTGTGGGTGGGGTGTGAGTCCCCCTTTGGGAAAGGCGGGTGATTTCTCGTTTGGAGGCTCTTAGTCTCATGTCAGCTTGGTTCTCACGGTGAGATGCTCACCTGGCATAGGTCTGTGTGTGCGCGATCAGACCCTGAGATTTCACCCAGGGCTTCTCATCTCACAAAGAAGGTACTACCAGAGGCTCTCTGACACACCTTTGAAGTGCAGTGCTTTGCTTGTTTTTGGTTTTGTTTTGTTTTGTTTTTGTTTTGTTTTTGATGGCAGTAGAAAGCTCTAACAGCTGGGCATTTCTGGGAGCCCTTTGCTGGGGAATATCCCTTATTACCTTTCTTTCCTTTCCAGGTGAGTAATAGCTCTGGAGAGACCCTTGGAGCAGACAGTGACCTGAGCAGCAACGCGGGTGATGGTCCAGGCGGTGAGGGCAGCGCCCACTTGGCCAGCTCTCGGGGCACCTTGTCTGATAGTGAAATTGAGACCAACTCTGCTACCAGCACCATCTTTGTAAGTTTTGTTTATTAACAAAAGGAGGTCATTTCTTTCATGGGAGGGGGAGTGGGTTAGAAAAGAATGAAACATTAGGGACAATTAGAAGGAAAAGAGGAAGTAAGGAATGGATTATCCCCATGTATTTGGCTTCAAAGAAAATGTTTTTAAGGCTTTTTTCACAGTTATTTTACTTTACGATCTGGGGCTTTAAGGACCCTTTCTTGGATCACTGATGAGTTGGACTCCCCTCCCAGGCACATTAGGGCTTCAAATCCTATGTAGCAATTATTCCCATATTTACAGTTAGACCAGGAGGTAGGTGTCTTCGTGGCAATGTCAGGGCAATGACACCTCTCATTTTGTGTCATTCTGCCAAAAGTGTGGTTTTATTCTGGTCACTACTCTATTTATATAGCACTTTTTTTTTCTTTTTTAGACATTTATTTGACAGAGAGAAAGAGGACAAGCAGGGAGAGAGGGAAAAGCAGGCTCCCTACTGAGTAGGGAGCCCAATGCAAGGCTCAATCTCAGGACCCTGGGATCATGACCTGAGCCGAAGGCTGACGCTTAACTGATTAAGCCACTCAGGCGCCCCTTTTTATATAGCACTTTAAAATAGCATTTTAGGGGCGCCTGGGTGGCTCAGTGGGTTAAGCCTCTACCTTCGGCTCGGGTCATGATCCCAGGGGCCTGGGATCGAGTCCCGCATGGGGCTCTCTGCTCAGCAGGGAGCCTGCTTCTCCTCGTCTCTCTCTCTGTCTGTCTCTCTGCCTATTTGTGATCTCTCTCTCTGTCAAATAAATAAATAAAATCTTTAAAAAAAAATAAATAAAATAAAATAGCATTTTAGGGGCGCCTGGGTGGCTCAGTGGGTTAATAAGCCTCTGCCTTCGGCTCAGGTCATGATCCTGAGGTCTTGGGATCGAGCCCTGCATCACGCTCTCTGCTCAGCAGGGAGCCTGCTTCCTCCTCTCTCTCTGCCTGCCTGTCAAATAACTAAAATCTTAAATAAAATAAAATGAAATAGCATTTTAGGGATGCCTGGGTAGCTCAGTCGGTTAAGAGGCTGCCTTCAGCTTATGTCATGATCCCAAAGTCCTGGGATTGAGTCCTGCATCAGGCTCCTTGCTCAGCGGGGAGCCTGCTTCTCCCTCCACCTCTGCCTGCCACTCTGCCTGCCTGTGCTCTCTCTCTTTCTGACAAATAAATAAATAAAATCTTTTTAAAAATAAATAAATAAAATAGCATTTTATTTTCTCATATTTCTAACAGTTATTTGATATTTTCATTCATTAATAAATATTTATTAAGTGATTCACTAAGTGCTATATTCTGTAAAGAAAGAGAGTGAATAAGATATTCTCACTCTCAAGAAGTTTGGAGTTGAGCATGTTGCTGTATTCATCTCTTCTGACAGGTGAGGGGAACAAAGCCTTAGGAAAAAAAGAGCTCTCCCTACATCCTACCAAAAGGCAGTGATCAGTTGGAATTAAAGTAATTCTGTTTAGTCCTTGCCTTTAGACACACTGCATTTTGGTGTATGCGAGGCTCTTGAGGCAGCATTAAGCACTCTGATACACTTATCACCTGATTAGAGTTGAAAATGAATATCCTTTTTTGTTAAAATTTTTAGGGGCTCCTCGGTGGCTCAGTGGGTTAGGCCTCTGCCTTCGGCTTAGGTCATGATATCAGGGTCCTGGGATTGAGCCCAGAGAGCCTGCTTTCCCCTCTCTCTCTGCCTGCCTCCCTGCCTACTTGTGATCTCTGTCAAATAAATAAAATCTTTAAAATAATAATAATTTATTTAAAAATTTTTATTTGAGTTAAAGAGAGATTGTGAGCAGGGGTAGGGAGAAGCAGACTCTCCTCTGAGCAAGGAGCCCCATGGAAGGTTTGATCCCAGGACTCTGGGATCCTGACCTGAACTGAAGGCAGACACTTAACCTACTGAGCCACTCAGGAGCCCTGAGAATGGTATTCCATATAGGAGCTTAAAGGTCCTTATCTTTGGTTTGTGGGGAGAAGGGAGGATGAAATTTAAATGAAATGAAGTATTTAACACCAGTGATCATTCCCACCCTCAGGGCTTTCCGAGTATGTGTTTCTAATAGGGCAAATGACATCCCTGAGCAAAGGTAGAAAATGGGACTGAGAGTCATCAGAGCCATTTGAATTAATGGCCTTAACTCTCCTTGAGTCTAAATAGAAATTTTAATGAGAGTATTTTGAATCCTTCTAGTGTGCCTCCATTCTGGATGTTAAAATAGACATTATGGGATAGAGGTCTTGCAAGAAGCCATTCAGCTGTGTGTGGCCTTTCCTGGCACCTTCCTGGGACAAATTCATGCTTGTTCTGTGCTGATGGGCAAGGGCTGTTTTTGTACAGTTTGGTTTGCCAAGAGCAATTATCTAAATTTCTTGGCTCAAAAAAAGAAGGCTGTTTTAGCAAGAAATAAGTTATATTAAGTCAGTATGGTCCATTGAACAAAGAATTGGGCTATGAACCCAGCCTGGCGTGTAGACACACTAATTAGGTGTTGCCTCATAACCTTTGATCAGTCGCTTCTCTGCTCATGCTATTGCATGAATTGTGAAATGGGCATGAAATTTGCCTCTTTACCCACTTGAAATCTTTTTTTAATGAATAGAGAGTCTAATATTGCAGAAACGGCAGGTAAAGTTAGTGATTTTTCTAAGGGACAGATATTTCTAAGAGATGGTAGGAAGGAGGAAATTAACATTTATCCCATCCAGCCATGTACCAGGCATTTATATGTATTTTCTAATTTAATTCCCATAATGGTCCTACAAGGTAGATATATTCTACCCTTCCTTTGACAGGTGAGGAAAACAACACTCGGAGAAGCTAAATTTTACGTGTCAGGTCACACAGCTAGTAAGAGGCAGGGATCTGAATCTTGGTCAGTCTGTCTTCAGAACCAGTGTTCTCTTCTGTTGCATCATGCTGCTACAGAGGATTCGCTTCTTATTTATTCATTTTAAAGATCAAAGAGTCTTACAGAGACTCTAGGGTAAAGACAAGGAAAATGAAAATGTGATTGCATGTTGTAGGAGGCAACAGCCCAAAACAGCATTATGAGATTGACATCTGGTCCAATCCTTGAGGCGAGCATCGAGCACAAGCAGGACTGCTTGAGTGCATGTTGCTAGCAGAGGTTAATGGGTGTGTGGGCCTCTTAATGCGCTGTGTGGTTTACGTTGCCCTGACCATTGGTACCTCGGGCAGCTAACCTGTCACCTCTTTGTAGGGGAAAGCCCACAGCTTGAAGCCAAGTGTCAAGGAGAAGCTGGTGGGCAGCCCAGTTCGCTCGTCTGAGGATGTAAGCCAGCGAGTCTATCTCTACGAGGGACTCCTAGGTGAGACACAGACTGGGAAGGCCTCTTGCACTGGAAGAAAGCTGGACTCAGCTGGGGATGAGGGTAGCGCTGAACATGTAGCTGCTTAGCTCTGGGCTGATCTCAGTGCTGATGTTAGAGGGTGTGTTTATATCTGCAGAAGGTGACTTACTGGGTCTGGAAAAGGCAGTAGGTGAACACTGGAAGAGACTAGATTTTGGTTTTAATCAACAGCCTCTGTCTTTCTGTCTGTCTGTCTTTCCTTTCTTGCAACCATGGTTCTTCCTGCTCACAAATTGGCAGGAAGGGACAAAGGATCGATGTGGGACCAGTTAGAGGATGCGGCTATGGAGACCTTTTCTATAAGTAACCACCTTTCTTTGTGTGCTGTGTTCATCCCTCCTCCTTGGGAGGGGCTGGGCCTCACTTGGAGGAGCTGGGGCTGGTGGCAGGAATGTTAGTTTTTGGGTGGAGAGGCTCACATTTGCTTTGTCCTAGAATTTGTCCTTTTTATCTAGAGCTTACTCTTTCCTTTGGTTTGGCAGCTGTATTCTTTATATGTTAATGTTAAATAAGCCCCTAGAAAAATTCTGTTCCACACAGGCAAAGAACGTTCTACTTTATGGGACCAAATGCAGTTCTGGGAAGACGCGTTCTTAGATGCTGTGATGTTGGAGAGAGAAGGAATGGGTATGGACCAGGGTCCCCAGGAAATGATCGACAGGTATGAGACTTAGTGAATGCTTGAAAAATGCAAATTCAGCCTCTTCCAAGTTAGTTCTGTGGTCTCTTGCCTAAGAGCTGACTTTGCTGGTCTCCTGCTCAGGTACCTGTCCCTGGGAGAGCATGACCGGAAGCGCCTGGAGGATGATGAAGATCGTTTGTTGGCCACGCTTTTGCACAACCTCATCTCTTACATGCTACTGATGAAGGTAATGTCGACTTTGCTTGTGCCCAGCTACTGCTGATGCTGGAAGGACAAGGCCTGTTCCTATGACCTAAATTCTGGAGCAGTTGGGAAGCTGTCAGAGCATCTTACTAGGTCTCTCTTCCTGATTGGAAGTGTGAGGTCTCGGGGAGCCTGGGTTGCTCTGTTGTTAAGCGTCTGCTTTTGGCTCGGGTCATGATCCCAGGGTCCTGGGACCGAGCTGCACATCAGACTCCCTGCTCAGTGGGAAGCCTGCTTCTCCCTCTCCAGCTCCCCTACTTTTGTTCCCTCTCTCTCTATCTCTGTCATAAATAAATAAAATCTTTTATTTATTTATTTATTTTTTTTGACAGGCAGATCACAAGTAGGCAGAGACAGGCAGAGAGAGGAGGAAGCAGGCTCCCCACCGAGCAGAGAGCCTGATGTGGGGCTTGATCCCAGGACTCTGGGATCATGACCTGAGCCGAAGGCAGAGGCTTTAACCCACTGAGCTACCCAGGCGCCCCAATAAATAAGATCTTTAAAAAAAAAAAAGAAAAGAAAAAGAAAGTGTGAGGTTGCTACAGCTCACACATGCTCTGTTTGTCTAAAGCTGCCAGGCTGTTGTACTGAGGAATGTTGTAAAGATGATTGGTGATTCTATTCCATTTGTTCATTTTGAATTGTATTTTCTTATTTATTTATTTATTTATTTTAAAAATTATTTTATTTATTAATTTGACAGAGAGAGAGAGAGATCACAAGCAGGTAGAGAGACAGAGAGAGGGGGAAGCAGGCTCCCCGCTGAACAGAGAGCACAACGCAGGACTTGATCCCAGGATCCTGGGATCATGACCTGCGCCGAAAGGAGAGGCTTTAACTCACTGAGCCACCCAGGCGCCCCTTATTTTCTTATTTAAAAAGATTTTTTTGGAAGGCTTCTGGGTGGCTTAGTCAGTTAAGCATCTGCCTTCAGCTCAGGTCATGATCCCGGAGTTCCAGGATCCAGCCTCACTTTGGGCTCCCTGCTCAGCAGGGGGCCTGCTTCTCCCTCTGCCCCTCGCCTTGCTATGCTCTCTCTCTCTAGCTCTTTCTCTCTCTCAAATAAATAAATAAAATATTTTTTAAAAAATAAATAAAAAATAAAATTTTAAGTAATCTCTGTGCCTAGCATAGGACTGGGACTCACAAGCCCAAGATTAAGAGTGGCACACTTGGGAGGTCTGGGTGGCACCGTCAGCTGAGCATCCAACTCTTGGTTTCAGCTCAGGTGATCTTGGGGTCATGGGGTTGAGCCCTGTGTCTGATTCTGCACTCAGCGTGGAGTCTTCGTGGGACTTTCTCCCTCTCCCTCTGCCCCTCCCCACCTCTCTCTCTCTCTCTCTCTCTCTCTCTTTCTCTCAAATAAACAGGGGCACCTGGGTGGCATTGTCAGTTGAGCATCTGACTCTTGGTTTTGGCTCAGGTCGTGATCCTCAGGGTCAAGGGATCGAGTCCCACATCGCGCTCCCCACTCAGCAGAAAGTCTGCTTCTGTCCCTTTCTCTCTCCCTCTGCCCACCTTCCCCACCCCGGCCCTCACTCACACATGCTTGTGTGCTCCCTCTCAAAAATAAATGAATACATCTTTAAAATAAATAAATAGCTCTTTTTAAAAAGAGAGTTGTACACTCTACCAACTGAGCCAGCCAGGCACCCTGTTTATTTTGAGTTTTATTTTCATTATTTATTTATTTTTAAAGATTTTATTTATTTATGTGAGCAGAGGGAGAGGGCATGAGCAGGGGTGAGGGAGAAGGAGACTCCCCACCGAGCAGGGAGCCTGACATTGGGTTCAATCCCAGGACCCTGGGATCATGACCTAAGCTGAAGGCTTAGGTGACTGAGCCACCCAGGCACCCCCTATTTTGAATTTTAAATTGGCTTCCTTTGCTAAGTAGTTTTAGGATGCCAGTAGAACTCCATACAGAATACGATGAATTTAAAAAATAGTTTCTAAAATCTTCGGATAGTCAGAATTCATTTTTCAGCACTAGCCCTTTATCATATAGAATTTTCCATAGGTGTAAAAAGAACTACTCGTTAAAAATTAATGGCACGTTCTGGGTTGACTTGGTTGTACTTGTTATAGCTGTGGAAGAACTATGTTATCAAACAGAAGAGTCCTGCTTTGAAAGGGAAGCATAAGTTTGGGGTTGATGGGTAGAAGAGAGTTGTTTTGCGAGTGAGTCCCTAGGTTTCTTCTCTTTCTCCTCTCTAAACATGCAGGGTTTAGTTGATCCGACACAGAAAACACCTGACAGGCTGACTTAGTTTGTTTCATCTCTCTTCTCTGGTGAACTCCAGGGGTCCCGGTGAACTCTGGTTGGGAAAGGGTGATGATCCTGAACCCCGGGAACATGTCTCTGCTACAGCCGAGCCAGAATGTTGCTCCTCTAAAGTCTCGTTTCTGAACTATACTCCAAGGAGCCCCACGAGTTCTTATGGCCCTGTCAGGGCTCAGTGTTACAGTTGGGGATAGGGAGGAAGTGTCTCCTTGAACCCCAGTCCATTTGAACCAGACCTGCTCTAAAAGCTACTTATCTACAGCAGCCACCCAGAGACAGCCAGGGTTTTCCTTCCCAGCCTGTTGGCAGAACAGTTGAATGTTTTCTCTCATATTCAGTGATGTAGACTCAGAATTGTCTCACATGGTACGAAACTTGCTCGTACAGTCCTCTCTATGTCATGTCTATGTCTATGTCATGTCTATGTCTATGTCAGTTGCAAAGAGAGCAGAGCCCTCATTAAGATCCCATTCGGCTTCGCAGGTAAATAAGAATGACATCCGAAAGAAGGTGAGGCGCCTAATGGGCAAGTCGCATATTGGGCTTGTGTACAGCCAGCAAATCAACGAAGTGCTTGATCAGCTGGCGAACCTGGTAAGCATGTCTGGGCTGTCCCCTAGGCTCCTCTCCCCCTGGCACTTGTCACCTTCCAGGCTAGAGCCTTGTCACCTAATGCAGAGGCTTCCCCACGGGTCACTTGTTGGTGTGTATATTTTTAAGACCCCCAGTTTTGAAAATAGGGCTTTGAGTCTGGATGAGGTGTTAGTCCCTCTGTTCTGTGACAGGATTCTCTGTACTGAACCATCCTGCACAACCACTTCTGCGTGTGGTCTGTGGACTCCTAAGGATCCATGAGCTGAAAACTATTTCCATAATAGTACTAAAATCTTTGCTTTTTTGTCCTGGGTTGACATTTGCACTGATGGTACAAAAGCAGTGATAGCTAAAACTGCTGGTAACTTTCACACAGTGAAGGCAGTGGCAGTAAGCCATGCTGGGAGCCATGGGGCAGGGGGCACTCTCAGTTTAAAAAAGAGAAAGAAGAATAGTTGCACTTATGAATGTTCTCAATGAAAGCATTCAAATCATTAATTTTACTAATCTGATCATTGATGATACATCTTTTTAATATTTTATGTGACCAAATGAGAAATATACAGGAAGTATTGTGCTGCAGAGCAAAATATGATTGTTTCAAGAAAAAGTGATTGTAACAGTTTGAGTTGCAAGGTGAACTGTCAGCTTCATTCATGGGACATAATTTTCACTAGGAGGATTGACTAACTTTGGTTGTTCAGACTTTTAAGCTTGAAGCTTCCTGATATTTAAAGGCTTTTGTAACAAGATTGATGATATTAATCAGTGTGATTTTTTGATACTCTGTAATGAAATGTGTCAATATTTAGAAGAGCTACATTACTCCTTAAACCCATAGTTTTTGAAAGGCCATTATGTGGTGTTACAAATTCAAGTGTGAGTAAAGATCCAATCAAAATGCAAGGTAGACAAAAGGATTTCATGCCACAAAGTATGAAATGTTCATTGATGGGTTTTCAGATTTCATATTGCAACTATGACAAACTGTTACTTCTCAAGTTTTGTTATAATTACCAAAGAAAAATGATCATATTTATCTGGAAAAGCTATTAAAATACTCCTCCCTTTTCCAAATATATGTCTGTGAGACCAGATTTTCTTTATATAACTCAACCAAACCAACATAACACAGTGGATTGAATGCAGAAGCAGAAATGAGAATCCAGATATTTTTTAAAGACAAACATATGCAAAAATGTGGAACAATGCCAGTCTTCTCATTTTTTTGCTTGTTTTGGGAAATAACGTTATTTTAAAAAAATTACTTATATTACCATGTAATGGGTGTACTAATAGAATTCTTAATGACTTCAAAATTAATATTTACTTTTTTCAGTTTTAACTTCTAATATGGTAAATATCCATAAATATAACTCACAGAAACCTAAGCTCTCCGGAGTCATGAATAATATTTAAGAGGTATGGGAGTCCCAAGGCCAAAAAATTTGAGAACGCATCCCTCCCTCGTGGCCTGTGGCCAGCAGATGGCACTGTGCTCAGTAAGCTGATAGGAATTTACTTGCTGAAGTGGGGGATGGGGCCGGAATTCTTGGTCCAGAGAGCTCTGTGAGAGAGATTTACCGATGTCCTTAACAGATCTCTCTTTCCTCAGAATGGACGTGATCTCGCTATCCGGTCCAGTGGCAGCCGGCACATGAAGAAGCAAACATTTGTGGTACATGCAGGGACAGACACAAATGGAGATATCTTCTTCATGGAGGTAAATGCTAGTTCCTGTGTCTCACAGGAACATTTGAGAGTCACAGGGAAGAACTCCTAGACCGGATACTGGAATATTTCTCCCACTTAATCTCATTCATCTTCATGATCCAGTTATCATTAAATCGTCAGGCTCTTATGCAAGTAATATAATGGATAATTCACCATCATTTCTTTTACATATGTGTTGAATAGATAATGTAGTCACATTGTCGGTAAGTCAGCTTGAAACAGTAGGCATTAGGAGTCTCGCTCTCTTTCTTATCCCTTTCCTTTCAATTTCCCCTCCCCTTCACCACTTCCTTCTGTAGGTAACCACTTCTGTGGTTTCCTTTGTATCTTTCAGTGGTATTTTATACAAACACACAAAAAAATATAAAGTTAAGTTCCTTTTCTTTTTTCTCATAGAAAGGTAATACATCATATCCACTGATCTGTACCTTGCTTTTCTCATTGAACATATCCTGAAGATCTCTATGTCAGTACAAAAAGAAAGTTCTTTTTTTTTTTTTTGATTGAAGAAGAGTTGACGTACAATGTTGAATTAGTTTCAAGTGTACAGCATAGTGATTTGGTGATTCTGTACATTGTGCAGTGCTCACCATGATAAGTGTGGTCCCCATCTGTCACCATACGTCTCAATGATGTCATCTGCTGTTTTCCCTGTGGCTCTCATTCTTTTTACGGCTGTGTCATGTTCCATGGTGTGGTTGTACCGTAGTTGACTCACCGGTCAGTATATACGTGCCCTTGGTTTTCTTCACGTCCGTGCTGTCGCTCACCGTGCTGTCGTGCACGAGGCCGCACCTGCTTCCCTCCACACACGCACAGGCGCTGGAAGAGCTCGCAGAGGCTGTCACCACACCAAAGGGAAAAATGCATAGATGGCTTTGGCTGATAGGACTCTGAAGTAGCTCTTAACATCTAACAGTTCCCCTTCCACTCTGCCATTTCTTTCATTGAAGAAAGTGCCGCACGGAGTACCTCACGTTCTAGACTTTCTGCTGGTTGCATCTCTTTAGTGTTATTAACACGTTTCTTCATCACTGGTGTTTTTTATAAACACTAGTAGTTTTTCTAGGGGTCGGGTGAGTTTCAGATTCAGTATTCTAGCAAGAATACTTCATGGGTGGTGTGCATACTGCCTGTTGCCCAACTTGCTCACCTCTCTCTCTTCGAGATCAGTGGGTGTAGATACGGGCTGCCTGACCTGTTCCCTGTGAAGTTCCTCATCAGTCCTTTGAATCTGCCTATGGGTTTTTGCCATGCAGAATTGTTTTACTTTTTTTTTTAACCCCTCCCCCCAGCCCTTGGCAGAATCTTTTTACTTTTACGTAGTTGAATTAGTTAGTCTTTTTTTTTTAATAGCTTTGGATTTTGAGTCATAGGTAGAAAAACCCTTCCTTATTCCAAGATTGTAAAGGAAATTGGCTTTGGTTTCTAATTCTAGAATTAATTTTTAATTTTTAATTCTAAAATACTGGTTATTTTTAATTCTAAAATGAATGAAGGAACCAAGTATAACTCCTATATAAAGTAGTAAAATTAAATAATTTTACAAGTATTCTGTTTCCTTTTGGTTTAGTTGAGTTTGATTTTTACACCCACAGCTTTCTGAATGAGTGGTTTATCAAGTATGGGGCAGATGTTCTGCCCTGAAGCCGACACACATGTGTTGGTGTAGCTGAGAAGAGAGTCGTGTTCATGTCACTGTGAAGTTTTAGAATTTGGTTAGGTCTCTCCTCGAGCCGAGGACTAACGGGATATCTGCACCATAAAGAGGTGGCAGCTGATTCTCACCCTTTCCTTTTATTTTATTATTATTTTTAAAAAGATTTTATTTATTTGACAGACACAGTGATAGAGGGATCACAAGTCAGGGGGGTGGGAGAGGGAGAAGCAGTCTTCCCACTGAGCAGGGAGCCTGACACGGGGCTCAATCCCAGGACCCTGGGATCATGACCTGAGCCAAAACCAAGAGTCGGACGCTCAACCAACTGAGCCCCCCAGGTGCCCCTCACATGAGAATTTCTATAGACTTCTTAATTTCATAGATTCTTAATGTGAAATTTCTGGATCAAACTTATACAGATTTTAAATTTTTATAGATTCAGCCAACCACCATTGGAAAGACTATACCAGTTTCTATCTCCACCAACAGCATAGATGAGTCAGGTACATTGTTACTGTCATCTCTCTAGCCTGAGAAAACTAGAATCGGACTAGGACTAGATTTCTAGTTTCTACTCAGCTATTATATGACCTTGTTCTTCATAAGGCTTTTGAGCCTCTGTAACTTCTACATAGTAGACTGGTAGTTTTGCATATTCCTTTTTCATTCACTTTAAATTATGGAGCACATACTATAGGCCAAGGTACTGTGGGTATGTGGTTGTAGCAGTGAGTAAGCGAGACATGGTTTCTGTTGCCCGTATGGGGTTGACAAGCCATTGGGGAAGTCAGCTAAGGAAACGAAGTGTCAGGAAGTATGATGAACGTTATGGGAGAAGATGCAGAGGGGCAGGCAGTGCAGGAATACATAGCAGAGGATCTAGGAGTAGTGGATGACCCCTTGGAAATGACCTTGGAGCTTACATTTAAAAGAAGTATGAATTACCAGCTGGAGTCGGGGAGGGGGACAGTTCCACGGGTATTTGAGGTGAAATGGACAGAACTTAGTGTAGTGAGAAGGAAAAAAGGAGTCTCACATCACTCCTTCATTTTTGGCTTGGACCGCTGGGTGAATGGCGACAGGGAACTCGGAAGGAGGATCTGCCCAGCAGAAAATGCCGACTTCAGATTTGGGCGTGATGAGAGCAAGGTGCTGCCTGTGAGCCATCCAGATAGAGGTTCAGGAACTCAGGAAAATGGGTCACATGTGGAGAAAGATTTGAGAACCATCAATGGGGTTGTGATAATCATTGTTACATTTTTTATATTATAATTATAATGTTATAGCATCTAATTATAGGGACTTCCTATGTGCCCAGCTTTGTTTGAAGAATTCTATGCACATTGACTTATTTAATCTCCATATGAGGAAATGCAGATGAGGCCAGCTTGTCCAAGGTGACCCAGCTAAGTAACGGGAAGCGGGGAACCTAATGCAGTCTGATCTGAGAGGGAGAATGTTGAATAAGAAGAGAACGTGAAGGGGGCACCTGCGTGGCTCTTGATTTTGGCTCGAGTCATGAGATCGAGCCGACATCGGGCTCCACGCCAGATGTGGAGCTTGTTTAAGATTCTCTCCTTTTCCCTCTGCCCCTCCCCACCCTGACTCACTCTCACTTGCATGCACGGACACACACTCTCTCTCAAAATAAATTAATTAGTTAATTAGTTAATTAAATACTTAGAGTATTAAAAAGAGAATGTGAAGGAGAAGTTTGCCTTTTAATTTATACCTCCCTGTATTATATTTTTTGCAATAAGCATTGCCCATGTGTCACTTAGGTGATTAATTGTTTAAAAGATTTGTGCAGAACTAAGGCTAAACCAGTATTAGAAAATCATTGATTCCCTTTTTCCCTCCTTGCTTAAGCCTGCTGTAGTCTCCTGCCTTTGCGCGTCCACAGAGATCATTCCTCAGGGTGGCACGTGGCGGCATGAGATCCTCTTAAGTTGAGAGCATATAAGAGGTGACAGACGTGGGTTGAAGTGAAAGTTGAAGCACCGATTGCGCCTCCTTCCCTGCCCACAGGCTCCTCTCCATGATTCCTTTTGTTTCAGTAACCTTTCTAGCAGACAGTACGTCCGGCAGGTCAATGTCTGTGTCCCTACAAAGGAAGACAGTAAGCAGGAGGCCGAGAAGCTGACCGTGGGGTTGCTCCCAGGACCAGCCGTCCTATCCTTTCCCCCCAGAGACAGGGCCGTGCAGCCTGGGCTGACGGAGAGTCCAGGCGACAAGGCCCGCTGAGGCTCCCCATGGCCTCCGCAGGTGTGTGATGACTGCGTGGTCCTGCGGAGTAACATCGGGACGGTGTACGAACGCTGGTGGTACGAGAAGCTCATCAACATGACCTACTGCCCCAAGACCAAGGTGCTGTGCCTGTGGCGCAGAAATGGCTCTGAGACTCAGCTCAACAAGTTCTATACCAAGAAGGTACCCAGGAGCTCCGTCTGGACGGGGGTGGGTGCTGAGGGCGAAGCGTCGAGCTTCTTGCAAGGAAGTTGAAGTTCCACAATCCATGTCGAGAGCCTCCTTTATGTCTGGCTGTCATGTGGGATGCGGCAGGCTGTCCCCGTGGCCTGGCCCTGGCTGACGGTAGAGAGTGGAGCAGGGGGACCCTGGGAGGCCCAGATGACGGGATGTTCTGTCCCCCGTGCCGCAGTGTCGGGAACTGTACTACTGCGTGAAGGACAGCATGGAGAGAGCCGCGGCCCGACAGCAGAGCATCAAACCCGGTGAGAAGACAGTGACTCCCCGAGCAAGGGCCTTCTGCTTGGTTCTGTCCGTCCTGAGGGTCAGAGGCCTAACCAGGAGCTCAGGCCCGGGGTCCCCGCCCCAGTTAGCTGACGACCTCCTCCCCCACCGCAGGCCCTGAACTGGGTGGCGAGTTCCCTGTGCAGGACATGAAGACTGGTGAGGGCGGCTTGCTGCAGGTCACCCTAGAAGGGATCAATCTCAAGTTCATGCACAGCCAGGTAGGTGGGAGGGGCAGCAGCGGCTGCCTGGCCCTGTTCTTCCATCCGCAGAAAGGCTCAGTGCCCAGGTCCCAGTGCTTTCCCAGTGAGCCTCGGGGCCTTCGGGGTTAGTGGGAGGTTGGGAGCAGCTGGACCAGAGACAGAAATCAGAGGGAGGGCGCAGTGACGTTGGCCACCACCCAGAAGGTGCAGGAGGAGCCTCCGTGGGAGGTGGGGAAAGAGAGGGAGCCTTGGTGGCTAGGCTGCCTCCGTCCATTAGACCCAGCACAGTGTGAGTGGGAGCGTCTCACTTGGCCCTTCTTCGCACAGTGTCTGCCTTGTTCCCTTGTTCCCAGGGTGTGCTTCTGCTTGGTGGTTTTGCTTTGAGAGTCTAGACCAGCTGATCTCCTCACGTGTTTCCGGTGTGCACGAAGCTAGTGTGCGTGCGCGTGCGTGCGTGTGCGCGTGTGGAGCTTGTGTCTGTCTTACCTGGAGTATGTGTGTTTATTTGCCCATTTCTCCTGCTGATTCTTCTTCCTATTCTTTCCGTTCCTCTGAGTGTCCCCACTCTGTCCCCTGCTCCACAGGCCCCATTCCCCTTCTTTTGGCTGCGGAGCACTTCAGAGTCCATCTTTCTCTCATTGTGATCCCACCATAGGAGCTGACTTTTTTTTTTCTCTTGGTCTTTTAACACAGTGTTACTTTTTCTCTCAGTGGACAGTCCTTAAGCTAATTCCTTTCTGAGGCCAGCGCGTCATCCCAGGTCCGTTCCCAGTTCTGTCTCTTCACACAAGTGCCTTCCCTACCCCTTCCCTGACATCCTGGTTCCTCCCCTTGAGGCTGTGAGCCAGGTCGGAGTGTGCGAGCACCACAGCCCCGGGCCAGGCTGCACACACTCGGGGGAGGTGGCCCTCTGGACTCCGTGGCTTTCTTCCTCCCCTTGCCATTGTAGTTTCTTCTTTCAGGAACCCAAGCGGGCAGCTTTGGTGTGATGGGAAACAGCTGCTCAGGCAGTCTATTTCCAGCAGTATATTTCCTGCCTGTGACTTTAATATATTAAATAGCATACCTGAGACCTTAGGGTCAGCCCAAGGAGAGGTTTAGTGAAGCTCTTTCCTGGAACACGAAGGTGCCGGCACTTCTTGGGGAACAGGCTTCTGACCGCCTTTTAGTGCTGTGGCTTCCCCTGATGCCTCACCTTCCGAAGAGGAGGTCTTATTAAACAGCGGCCAGCCCCCTCCTGGGTCCCCCCCAACCCGGACCGACCCAGTGTCTAACCAGTCCATGGATAGGTACAAGCTGCTGGTCTGTAGTTTAAGGCTTTGCCCTAGAAGAGAGATCCTGCTGAGAGGGGGAGTCAGGCCCTGACTGATCACAGGAGAACGGCCGTGGGGTCTGTTGGAGTTGAGGACGCATTGGCCTCTGGTGGAGTTCTCCAGGGCGGGGTCACAAACGGATCTTCCGGGTCAGGATGTGCTTGGACTCAGAGCCCAGCTTCGTTACTCGTGAGCAGATAGATTGCTTGATCCTGTGTCCTTCTCTGTAAAACGAGGGTCGTGCTGCACACTGGGCCGCATGGATGTGAGGCTCGCAGATAGGATTGTAGAACTCGCAGTCGGTGCTCCCAAGCGATAGCCATTGTTCTCTGCCGCGTACCTCTTGGGAGAGCCTGGATTTTGTTTCAAGGATGATATCAACACCTCCCACCCCGAGGACAGTCCGAGGGGAGCTTTGCGCCCGTGCCAGCCCTCTGCGCCGGAGGAGGATGCATGGAAGGGTAGAGAGCTGATGGGCTGACGGGGGAGACCCCCGGGGCACCGTGTCCTCCAGGCGCTGCCCTGGGCAGAGGGTATGGGCGGGCAGCCCAGGACAGCAGAGGGGCCTTCGGGTGGGGTCTGACCATTAAAACTAACGCCTTCATTTCTCTCCCATGCTTTCTCCTCCGGCCAGGAGCGGAAGGTACATGCCCTTTCTGCTGTCTTCGCTTCTTAGCGCTTTGAGTTGTGTGTGTGTGGATTCTGCGGCCCTCCCTCTGGGAACTAGGTCTTCTGTGCCGGGGGGGCGGGGCTGTAGCTGGGGGAGCGGGCAGCCTGGGCAGGGGGAGAGCCTCCGGGCCTGACCCCGCCCTCCCTCCCTCTCTTGCAGGTTTTCATAGAGCTGAATCACATTAAAAAGTGCAATACAGTCCGAGGCGTCTTTGTCCTGGAGGAATTTGGTAATTACACTATTTTGCTCTTAGGTCTGGACTCACATGGCAGTAACTCAAACCTCGGCGCTCCAGAGGAGGGACTAGAGGCAGAGAGAAGAAGCGCCTCTGCAGAGAGGTCAGGAGGCTTAGGAGTGACAGGGAAGCAAAGGGAAGCCGCGAGGTGCCAGGGGAAGGAGGAAGAAAGAAGAGAGAGACAGTGGCTGCTAGGGAAGGGGTCGCAGAAGAGCAAGTGGCCTTAGATGGGTTTAGAGCTCAGAAACGCTCCAGTGGAGGCTCCGTGAGTGGACGCCCCTCCCCCTTCTCGGCCAGCTGGTGGTCAGAAAGTTCTGGGGCAGAGCAGACGGGCAGTTTTCAAGCTCTGCTGTGTTCATGTCGCCTGCTGAGCTCCTCCTAGCAGCCCAGGGCTCCCTCCAGCCACCCCAGTGCCCCCCTGGCATCCACCTGGCCTCCATGCTGGAAGAGGGACGTGCGGGGGCCGGGTAGCCACTCTAGAGGGCAGGGAAGCCCCATGGGCCTCCGAGGCAGGCAGGGCAGCTGTCGCCGGAGGCTGGGAGCCGGCCTCCCCGCAGCCAGGCGCTGCTGCTGAGCGGTGGTGCTGTAGTGGGTTCTCACCCTGGGGCTTTGAGTTCCTGCTGTGTTTGTGCTTCATTCTTTTGTGCCCCTCATCGCTGCTATGAAAACCTTCGTTCTCCAGCAGGTAAAGTGATCTCGGCTCGTGCTGCCTCCCACAGGACCCTGCCTGGGCCCCGCCGTGGGTGGGATGGGCCCCTTCAAGCAAACTAGCTGCTCACTCGCCAGTCTGTCCCATCCCTTTTCTCCTCACCCTCCTCCTCCTGGCCTCCCTCCCCCCTTGTGCTGGCTTACTGGTTCTGAGTTTCCCCCCTGTGTGCTCCCTTCCCTGTTCTGCCAGAGAGATGTTTGGGGGAATCTTTCAACTCAGGAGAAGGACCTGGGCTTCTTGCTCTACCTATGATGAGTTTATCCCCTGGTAACCCTGGGTCCCCCCACAAGTTCTACCTCCCAGGGTCAGTAAAAAGGTGTGGCCAACTCTCATCCTACCTTTTCTGGCCCCCAGGGGGACACCACGCCCCTCTGCTCCTACCTCCAGGGGCCATCAGGATGGCTGAGCCCCAGGGGGGGCCTTCCTCCTTCCTCTGGCCAAGCAGAACCCCTGCATGGCCAGGGCAGGGGTGACTTAGTCTTGCATTCTGGGCTGTGGACATGTGTGTATTTTGCCTGATGGTCCTTGTCACCTCCCTCCCCGGGTGCTGTACTCGCCTGTCTTCTGCTCGGTGTGTCTGCTCCAGAGCCCTCTGACGCTCTCCCTCACACAGGCAGGCCTGGGCCTCTCCTGCCACTCAGGGAAGGACGCTTACAAGTCTGCTGGGTGTTAGGGTCATGCCACTTCCCCGTCCAGCCTCAGGACGCTCTGCGTAGGGGCTGGGGGTACAGGGAACCATGCTGAACACAAACAGAGTGTTGGGCTGGGAACGGGGAGGAGTTCTTGGGCGTCTCAGGTGATGGCACAGGCTAGAGACGACTCTCTTCACCCGGCCGACACGGGGGGACACCCCACAGCAGCTCCTCGGGGCCGTGGTGAAAGGCCAGCCTGCTCCCGTGCTGAGGCTCTCACAGAAGTGGCTAGAGTTGCAGCCATCGAGCAGGGAGCCACGACAGAGCGCACAGGCCTGGCCGAGGAGTCTGGGGCCGTGTCCTCTCACCCGGCAGCGGCTGGGCAGGAGCTGTCCGAGCAGAAGCCGCTGCAGCCATTGGGACAGGCCACCGTGGGGAAGGGGACCCCGGTACCGGGCGCTGCCGCCTGGGGGAGCCTGGCACTATCGCTCTTAGTTTTGAACTTTCTGTTTTGTCTCTTGCCCGTCCGGTTTTAGTTCCTGAAATTAAAGAAGTGGTGAGCCACAAGTACAAGACACCAATGGTGAGTGTGCCCCCCAAGTCCGGCAGGCCGGTCTGCACAGGGCTCCCCGGGGACCTTCCCACAGGAGTGGGGCGGGCCCGCCGAGGGCACGGGGGCAGGCCGACCAGGGATGGCTGGAGAGCTGAGCTTGGTCTAGATGCCGCAGGTTCAGCTGAAGCCAAAACGAGTCTTCAGCTCTGGGAGAGACCCACGCACACAGATGCCCTGTCCCACCGGCCAGCCGCGAGGGCAGTTTCCTGCTGGGCGCATCTCCCCACGTGGTGATGTCGGGAGTCTCAGGAATCTGATCGGTCTGGTTTTCCTCTCCCCTCTAGGCCCATGAGATCTGCTACTCTGTGTTGTGTCTCTTCTCATACGTGGCTGCAGTCCGCAGCAGGGAGGAAGACCTCAGGACCCCGCCCCGGCCCGTCTCGAGCTGATGGGAGGGGTTGAGAGCCCCCCAGTCCAGGGGATGCCCTTGCGTCTTCTGTTCGCAAGGACACAATGCTGCGCGTGTGTTCTCTGCTAGCCCCTAGCCGTGGCTTAGTTGGTTCACAGTTGTGTGTCTCAGCGTGTCTTAGTGTCTGTCACAGGGCTCCGCTGGTTTCCTCTACCTGCTCCCTCTCCATTCCCTGGAGACCAGTCTACTCTTCCCTCAGGGCTCAAGAGTGATGTCTGTCTGTCTTTTGGGCCAGTGGCTTCTAAACACTCTGAGTAGAGTAGGAGCCCACCGTTGCGTGTCCCTGAGAGTTGTGTTGTGGTTCCTCATCCTTGGCATTCTTAACCCTCCAGGGCAGGGCTCTGGCTCTCCGTCCTCCGGGATCCGGCATGATTGGGTGCTGGGCGAAGTCCCACTTGGTACCGAGGGAGGGAAGCTTGAGGCCTGTCTGCCCAGACAAGCGGTGGGCAGGGAAAGGCAGGGAGAGTCACGGGGTGGCAGAGTGAGTGGCAGCCTCCCTCGTCCTTACGCCTTTCCCAGGCTGGTGGGGGCAGGGAGCGAGGGCTCCTTTTTGCTGAGCAGCAGTTTCCCTAAGGTCTGCCTTGCCTTTGGCCTGAGAGAGCAGAGTGGTTGGGCTTGGAGAGGCCCAGCGACCACTGGCTGCCAGGCCCAGGAAGCCGGGTGGGATGGGGCCAAAGTCAGTGAACACAGCCAGTGTCTGCAGGCGGCGTCTCCTGGCACCGGGTGTGGGCAAGAGATGGTTGTACATAGTTCAGTGCTACATTATTTATAGAAAATGTACAGATGTGTGAATGTGAAATAAATATCCTCAGCTCTCCTTGGGCCCCTGACTGCCTTGTATTTAACGATGCCTCCTCTCAGCCCGGGCCTGAGGAGGTCTGTCCATGGACTCCAGAAAGGCCACTCAGGCCTCGAAGGAGAGAGATGAGACCATGCCCCTCTGAGTCCTGATATGCGGAAGCCCCAGCCTCGCACCCCACTGACCCAGCAGGGCCCCTCACTCGGAGAGGTTAGGAGAGGGGCTTCCTGCCCTCTGCCCCCTCGCCCTGCAGGGAGCGGCTGTGCTAAGAAGTGGCCACTGGAGAAAGCAGCCAAATGGGGCTAAGACACCTGAGCAGAGTCCCGTAGCTGTGAAGGAGAACCAAGGCTCCCCTGGCCCTTCATGGGCAGGGTCAAGCTGGGCTATGACTTGGCCAGGGAGTCCCACAGGGCCTGGAGCCCCGGGCTCTGAGCTCTTGGCCAACAGTGCCTTGGGCTGAGTAGAACTCTGACAGGAGCAACCCTAGGACCAGCCTTCCTGGAATTCTTTTTTCTATGCCCTTGGGAAACTTCTGACACTCTCTAGGCAAGAAGACCAACCGCTGTTTTTGAGCGAGCAGTGCAGGGGGTGAGGGGAGGAGGAGACTCTGAAGCAGGCTCCACCTCCAGCGCAGAGCCCCACGTGGAGCTCCATCTCACCACCCAGAGGTCCTGACCTGAGCCAAAATCAAGAGTCAGGTGCTTAACTGACTGAGCCACCCAGGCGCCCCAGACTATCCACATTCTGTTAGGGCATCTCAGACCCCTTGGCCTCCCCTTCCCAAAAGTAAACTGGTGATTGGATTTAGGCTTCCAGCAGGGAGGAGCAGAGGAAGGCCCTGGTTCCCAGTATCTCATGCTGGACAGGACCACCCTCTCCTACTGGGAAACAGGTGTGGGAGGGTCATGGGCTTGTTGTGCACTGGGACCCCAGGGCAGCCTGGGGCAGCTCCTCTCCAGGCCGTATGGGCACAGAGCCACGCTGAAGTTCAGCTCCGCCCCACATCCAGGCTGCTGTGAGCACAGGTCAGCAGGTCAAAGACCATACAGAGCACAAGGTACCAGGCAGGAGCGCCCTGGGTTACTGCTCTGTTGCTAATGCACTTTCGTCACTGCCCCTTCCTTTCCTCATTGGAAGAACATACGCGGGGGGGATGATGGAGGTTTCTTCTAGTGTTCTATGAATTTGGGATTCCCCTCTCAGCCTCCTTTAACTCATCTGGGGGACAGAACACCTGCCCCAGTTTGCTCAGAAGGTCAAGTGTATTTCCCTGTGCTTTTTGTGAAAACCAACACTTCGGACAAGAGCCAGCTGTGACTGCACTCATCTTTTATTGTCCTTATCCACTGAGAAGATGTGGCAGGCCAGAAAGGCCTGTCCCCAACCACCATTTCCTGAGCCCACCAACTTTTTTCCAAAGACCTGAGAACTTCCGGGGGGAGCTCAGGCGGTTCGGTCTGTGCAGAGCACCCCCTGCTCATCTTCCTGGCGCCGCCCCAGTGACGCTCTCCCAGCCCAGCCCCGGATACACACTCGTGCACACACAGCCAACAATGGGAAGGCGGCTTGGGCAGCGTCCTTCCAGGCTCCCGGGACACCGGCCGGCATCCCTTGGCGCCTGCAAGACAGGTTCCCTTATGAATGTGCTGGACTGAGCCCTGTGAGAGGCGCTTCCATTTCCCGATGGCTGCCCCCAAACCAAGGGCCAGGGCTTGGCCTCTGACTCGGGCCGGGGCCTTGGGGTGACTTGGGAGTACGTACCTGGCCTCTGGGGAGCCAGTCGGTCACTGAGGCACTGCAGGGGAGAAGGAGGCCGCGCCACATGAGTGTTTCCCCTTCCAGTACCTTCCATGTCCCCCCAGCCTCCCAAGGGAGCAGCTGTGGCAGCAGAAGCCAGTGCCCATGTTGGACGCAATGGGGTCACTGCTCTTTCAGCCAGAGCAGCTGCGGGGGCCAGGCCAGCAGAGTCCCAGCTGGTTCCCTGCCTGCTCCGCCACCCTGGGCCCTGGTCCCGCAGGCTCCTCACCTCGTACTTCTAGGCGGCACTCACACTGTGCCTCGCCTTGTAAGTTGGTGGCCCTACAGACATAGATGCCCCCGTCGAAGGGGCAGGGCTTTCTAATCTCCAGCGTCAACACTCCCTGCTTGCTGAACATGCGGAAGCGGGCGTCCTCCCCCAGATCCAGGCCATTCTTGAACCAGGAAATCTTGGGCTATAATCAGGTCAAGGGAGGAAGGCAGACCATCTCAGGTTGACGGGAGGCCTGGAGAGAACCTGTTTCTATTCTACGGGCTCCCACTAGGGTCCACATGATGCCCAAGCAGGGGATGACCAGGGAGCCAATGGAGACTGCCAAGGCCCTCTTCAGGGAGAGGAGCCTCGCTGTGAGCCCCCGTGAGACAGAATTCAGGGAAAGGTTGGGGCGAGGACCAGTGGAGGTTGGAGCCTCTGAACCCTGCCTCCTGAGTCTGCCTGGCTCAGGGCCCCAAGCTCTCTACCTTGGGGCTACCCCGGACGGCACAGCAGAGGATAGCGTTGTAGCCGGCGATGACTGAGCGGTTCACCAGGGGGCGGGTGAAGCTCGGGGCCTCAGAGAAGTCCAGGGCCTTATAGTTGGGTGGCTCATACGTGATGCCTGTTGGTGATAGGACTTTGTACCGAGAGTGTCACGCCACACTAGGCCCCCTCCCTGCTCCCACCCTTCCCCCTGCCCCGGATCCTCCTAGGAGTGAGAGTAAAGGTACAGCACCTGGTTTGGGGATAAAGACAGGCTCCTTAGTGGTGGCGGCTTTGTCACTGGGTCCCACCATATTATGGCTGAAGACCCGGAAGTAGTAGCCGTTGCCAATGATGAGCTCTGAAACCACGCAGTGAGTGCGGCGGTAATGTTCCAAGACAGTGAACCATTCCTGGGGGTGTGGAGGAAAGGGAGGCTCTTGGGGGCCTGGCCCTACTACCCGTCAGGGGCCTCTTTTGGGGGCCCCTGGTGTCTGCACCCCACCTGTGGCAGGAACCAGGTCAAACAGGGAGGATGAGCAGCAGACCCTTTCTAAGATCAGGGGAGGGAGTCTGAGTGGCCCTAGGGAGGGTCTATATGGGGCGCCCAGAAACCCAGGCTCACCATGGTCTTCTTGTCGGCTTTCTGTACTGTGTAACCCCAGATCTCTGTGTTGCCATCATCCTGGGGTGGTTTCCACTCCAAAGCCACGTTGAAACCCCACGCTTCCACGACCCGAATGTCCTGGGGAGGGCTTGGCTTGTCTGCAGGAGAGAGTCCAGCTGGAAGGTGCCATCTGCTGGGGGGGCTCCCCCCACCCCAGAGGAGGGGGCCCAGCGCCACGCACCAACAATCTGCAGGACCAGCGTGGCCTTGTCCTCCATGTTCTCGATTCGCAGCGTCACCTGGTAGGTTCCAGAGTGGGCACGGCAGGCAGCCCGGATGAACAGGATGGTGTCTGTGGCGCTGTTGCGGATGCTGACCTCCTCACCTGCCAGGGGCTGCCCCTCTTTGGTCCAGGTCACCTGAGGCCGGGGCTTGCCCTGTGGAGAGGGACAGCTCACCCCCGAGCCTGGCACGACTGGGTGACATTTCAGGGTCTGGTCAGCCCCGAGACACGTCTCCCCGCTAGGCATAGATGACACACGGCGGGGGCACAGGGAGGGTGGCCGGCCCTACCTGGAAAGGAATGAGGAGATTCACAGGCTCCCCAACCTTCCTCTGGATGGTCTGGCGCAGGTGCCTGGGCAACTGGAGCCGTGGCCGCTCTGTGGGTACCGAGTGGGTGGCTTAGCAAGGGGAAAGCCCCACCCCAGGAGCGCCACAGCTCCTCCCTTCACGGAGGCGGGGCCAGGAGGCTGCTGAGGTGGCCCTGCCCCTAGCTCCCCAAGCCTAGCCCCAGAGGGTCTACAAAATCCCTGCTTCCACCGCGGCCTCACCACACCCTATAAGAGGCAGGGATCGGAGAGGGTGAGCTAGTGGTTCAGGGTCACACAGCTAGCAAGTCACAGGCCAGAATGCAAACGCAGGATCTTGGTCTCTACCCTATCCCCCAGGCTGTTTGCACCCCACGCTGCTGCCTCTTTCCAATCTTTACGTGATTGAGCCTTTGCTGGGAATAGAGGAATGAGAAGTGGATCCCAGAGGGGTTAATCTGATACCGAGTCAGGGGCACAGGGACAATACCCGTTGAACTGAGAGGCTCATACAACAGAGCTCAAGGACAATGGTGTGGTGGCCTACATGTTCCTGTCCCAGAACCCGTGCCAGAAAACCGCAGGGAGCCCTCTCCGAATATTTGCCCTGGGCCTGGGACATGAAGAAAGGCTCTCCTGTCCCCTCCTCCCGGCAGGGGCTCTCCGGATGTGCCCCCCCTTCCGCCGACCCCAAGGGCCAGGCCGTCCGTGGCAGGTCTGTCCCGTGACTGCACAGGGGCCACTCACGCAGTATCTCCTGCACCGTCACGGCCTCCTTGGTGGCCACGGGCGCTCCGGGCCCGGCCATGTTGTGGGCGCGCACACGGAAGAGCAGCCGCGCGCCGGTGGGCAGGTCCTTCACCAGCATCGAGGTGCGCTCCGTCAGCCCCTGCAGGGCGGCCGTCCACTCGGAGCCTGGTCGGGGAGCAGCGTCGTCGGCGTCCGCAGCCCCCGCACCCCCGCTCCCGCCCCACCCCAGGCTGTCTGGGACCCAGCGCGGGGGCGATGGGCCTGGAGGCTGGGCCAGGGGCGGTGCGGCCCGGGGCACTCACAGCCCTCGCGGCAGTACTCCACGCTGTAGCCGTCCAGGCCGCCCGCTCCCACGCGCTCCGGCGGCCGCCACTTGAGGGAGACGGTGGTGTCCGACACGTCCTCCACCGCCAGGTGGGTGGGCTCGCTCGGGGGGCCTAGGCACAGGGGGAGTCCGAGAGGAGCCCCACTGGGCCTGCACCACCAGGAAGACCGAAGGGCCGTGATCCAGCCCCCCAAGTGACCACTGGCCCCACGGGGGCGCTCCCCCCACCCCGTGCTGTCTGGGTTCCAAGCCCTGCCAGAAAGAGCTCTGCTCCGGGAAAAGACCTGTCTCTGCACAGGCTTAAAGACATAAGCAGAGGCAGCAGGCCCAAGAGAGCTGTAAATCGGAAAAGATACCCCAGAGAAGGAACATGCTTACAAGGAGCCACTTCCTTAGACAATGGAGGAAATGCTACAAATTGTAGCATTTCGGGAAAAACTGGGAATTTCCTGGCACTGTGAGGTTAGATGAGTCCACTAAGAGTTAAGCAAACTGGAAGTCAGTCCCTGAAGGGAAAGGCCTGCAGCTTGCTTCCCCATAGGCATCACCCTCCCTCCCTGGTTGAAGGGAGCAAGGAAGAGGGGTCCACTGAAATTTATTGAGCACCTGTTGTATGCCATCCTAACAGCAGTTCCATGAAGTAGATATTGTCATCATTCCCATTTTATAGATGTGGAAAGTGAGGCCTGAGTGGCACCAGCAGTCAGAGTGGTGTGAGTCTCGGCTCCACCCCTACCTACCAGCTAGGTGACCTTGAGCAAGTCATTTAACTGTTGGGAACCCCACTTTCTCCATCTGTGAAATGAAGATGCTTAGCCCCAACTGAGGCTTAAAGGGGACCCTGATGTGGTCTCGTATGGTGGCCGCCCACAGAGTAGCCTGACCAGGGAGGGCGTAGGCCATGCCAGGCCAGGCAGCCTCACCAATCGGCATGAAGGGCTGGGAGGCTGGGCTGGGCCTGGACATGCCGATGGCGTTGACCGCGTAGACTCTCATCTCATACACGACGCCCTCGATCATGCGCCGGGCCTCGTGGCTGAGCTCTCGCAGCAGGTCAAAGTTCAGCCGCATCCACCGGTAGCTCTTCTTCTTCTTGCGCTCCAGGATGTAGCCTGAGGAGGGCCAGGCGGGAGCTCTGGTCTGGAGCCTGGACACCCCCGCAACCTGGCCCTCGGCTCTAGCCCTATGCCCTCCACTCACCCAGGATGGGCTGGCCTCCGTCGTAGGCAGGGGGCTCCCACTGCACCGTGCAGGAGTCCTCACCCACGTTGCTGATCTTGGGGGCCGCAGGGGCGTCTGGCACATCTGGGGGGGGGTGGACCCACATCAGCCCTTCCCCAGTCCTAGGGCCAGCGCTGCTAGTTCCCTCACCACCCCAACCAACAGCTAGTGCCTGCCTCCTCTGCCCCATGGACATTTCTAGAATGCAGCTCTGATCATGTCACCAGCCTGTGATTGATGCTTTATGGTTCCCCAATGCCCATGTTCACCCTGTGTCCTAATCCCAGTCCTCTCAACAGAGCTGAGAGCACGCCCTATGATGTTTGTCAAAGGCGTAACTGAGTGATGGATGGGTGCTCCCTGCTTGCCCCTCTGTCTTCCCCTCTTGGCCCTGGGCCAGCCAGCCTCACCGATGACCTTGACTGTGAGATTGACCTGGTCCTCGCCCACAGGGTTCTTCACCGTGACAGTGTAAACACCCTCGTCTTCCTTCTCTGCCCCCTCGACAGTGAAGATGCTGCGGTCCTTGGTGGTCTCCACGCGGACCCGGCCCTCGGTCTCACACAGCAGCTGGGGGGGGAGGGGAACTTGGGGAAAAGGGCCCCAGTCGGACCCCGCAGGCTTTGACAGCGTCTGCAATGGCTCGAGGTGGGAACAGAGCTCAGAGCAGGGTCCGGGGAGCAAATGCGGCCTGAGCGGAAACCACTCATGTGAGCGCCTAGTCCAAAAACCTCGATGTGGGGCCCGCGGGGGGCAAAGCACTGGGGCGAGGCTCTTGGGCTCTAGCTCCAGCTTTGCCGTGGAACTTCAGGTGATCACCGGGACGCCTGGGTGGCTCAGTTGGTTAAGCAGCTGCCTTCGGCTCAGGTCATGATCCCAGCGTCCTGGGATCAAGTCCCACATCTGGCTCCTTGCTCGGCAGGGAGCCTGCTTCTCCCTCTGACTCTGCCCTCTGCCTTCCACTCTGTCTGCCTGTGCTCGCTCTCACTCACTCTCTCTCTGACAAATAAATAAATAAAATCTTAAAAAAAAAAAAAAAAGGAACTTCAGGTGATCACCTATTCTCTCTGTGCCTCGGTTTTATTATCTGCTGAACGGGAATAACGTGACCTTACAGAGCTGAGGGTCCTGAAAGAACTCAGGTAGGTGGAGGAGCTGACTGTGTTGGAAAAGCCGGCCTGAGTGGTGCCCAGGCAGCTAGTCTTACAGGGAAACCCACTCCCTGGTCGGGAAGAAGTACAAAGTGAAGGTCAGCCCTGAAGACGGGAGCCAGGGAACACCCCAGGCAGGAGGGTGCCCCAGCAATGTTAAGGGGACTTGTGCCTGATTGCAGCATGAGGGTCCCCCAGAGACCATGCCCGGGCAGGAGCACAGCTGGCCAGATGTGGTGCCTTCACGGAGACCTCACTGAAGGGTGGAAACCGTGTGGGCAGAAAACGACAGAAGGTCAACAAGCCTGAGCCCACCATCAGCCGCACTCACCTTCTTGTCAAACACCCACTCGTCACTGGCACCAGCATCCCCTGTGGCGTCAGGGGCTGGCCCTGCCGGGACCTTGTTTTTCTGGGAACAGAGCAGGAGGGAAGCGGTGGGGCTGACCTGGCCTGGAGGGACTCCCTGCCCAGCAGCCCTTCTGTCTCCCCTTGCCCACCCCCATTCTGCTGCCCACCTCGCCCACCTCCCTCCGGGGACCAGCTAGCTGTAGGCCCTGCCTATGTGGGTGGGGAACAGACGCCAACATCCTTTGGTCCCACGCACCCATTTGGCAGCTGGGGAAGTACAGGAGGGAGTACCTGTGGGATGCTCTTCTGCCAAATCACAGTGGGAGCCGGGTCCCCGGAGATAGGGACATCCAGGCGTAGCTTGTTTCCAGCCACAACCACAATGGTGTCTGGTTTGCGGCCCGGGCAGTCCAGGTGGATCTTGGGAGGTTCTGGGGGAGGGGATGATGGTGTAGGTCAGAGAAAGCCCCCTGAAAGTGGGGGATCCTGGAAGGAGCATGTGTCCCTAGTTGTTGATTCTCAGTCACTCTGAGGTATAATTTACACACAATAAAATGCCATCATTTGAGCATACATCTCGACGGGTTTTGACAAATGTGTACACCTGAGCCTCAGTCAAGATGTAGAACGTTTCCAACCCCCCCCCCCAGGAAGTTCCCGGGAAGGTCTGTAACCTCAGGTCGCCTGCTGTAGCATTTCTTACACTGTGTTCAGAGGGAACACCAATGTCCCGCCAGAATAAAGAAAAAAGATGTTTCTGCTGCCCAGTCAAGTAGGAAACCCTGGATTAGACAAAGCTAAGCACATTTTTTTACCACGGGACTTTCTAGAGCCTTTGACATGCTGGCACACCTTCTAAATCAGCAAGAGGCTGAGTAAGGGTTCAGTGTTTCCCAAACTTACTTCACCAGGGAATCCTGTTAAGATGGAGTCACCTAGTCCGTGAACTTAATTTGGAAAGCACTGACCTCGAGCATGCCTCAGCCTCGGACTGTTCTGACATTAGGATTCTAAATGCCTGATGGGTGTTTAATCTACAAGCGGGAGGGGTATGTCTAAAAGCAGAAAAGATTTGGAGCATCTGGGCGCTCAGTGCACTAAGCATGTGACTCTTGCTTTCGGCTCAAGTCATGATGTCATGGTGGAGATGGAGCCCTGAGTCGGGCTCCAGACATAGAGCCTGCTTGAGATTCTCTCTCCCCCTCTCCCTCTGCCCCTTCACCCTCTAAAATATAATAATAATAATAATAATAATAATAATAAAATAAAGGTAGAAAGACTTAATAATGAAGTCTCACATCTTTTTTTCTCCTTTCCTGCTCCCATGGAGGAGGCCCTTTCAGGATTCCCACTTCGTTTTATTATTATTATTTTTTTTTAGGATTCCCACTTTAGAGATGAGGAAACAGGTTTCTAGAGATTATAACTGGCCCATGGTTATGAGTGGTAGGGCTGGGCTGGGTCTTGGGGTCCTCACTCCAGGTTCCTCACACTTCCTGCTGTCTGGGACGGGAGGGGGACATGTGTGGAGGGGGCCCAGGGAAGAGGTCCCGACACTCACCTTGCCTGGGCACGAAGTCGATCTTGACCTCTGTGAGAGAAAGAAGAGCAAGTGGCACGGGGCAGGAAGCGAAGGCAGAGCCCAGCCACAGGGCCCCCACCCCGGCCAGGTGCCAGCTCACCCATGAAATGGAGCTTGGCCGACAGGTTGCAGGCAAAGCCCTCAGGCACAAAGCTGTAGTCAGCCTCGTCCGCAGGTGTGACGTCATCAATGGTCAGTTTGTGGACCCTGCCGAGAAGTGGGGGCTCAGGGGACCCCCCCCCCAGGCTACCCACCCCCCAGCAGCCTCACCATAGTCAGGGCGCCAAGGGCCCCTGGCCCACCCTTGGCTCAGTGGTGGTCTGGTATTTTAAATGCTTTCTTTCTCTATTTTTGACTTTCTAGTCCCTCACGTGTTTTCAGAGGTGGACAATACACAAGTGCCCCTTGGCTGGGCCCTTGCAGACTGAGCAGGGGCTGGTCTCACTAATCTCTGTGAACTTGGGCCCAGCACGGGCCAACCCAGATGCTCGAGGCATGAGTAAGAGAGTGGGAGAGAGTGAGGGCCCCTGGCCAGGGCTGGCGTCCAGGTGGCCTCCTGCCCTGCCCTGGTCATGAGCTGGGGGCCGGAGGCCGGGGCGCTCCCAGCCTGTCTCTCTCACCACTTCCCTGTCTGTCCGTTGCCTCGGCAAGACTCCCTTCTGTATGCTTCT
The DNA here is from genome assembly GCF_022355385.1 of Mustela nigripes. Classification (NCBI taxonomy): domain Eukaryota; kingdom Metazoa; phylum Chordata; class Mammalia; order Carnivora; family Mustelidae; genus Mustela; species Mustela nigripes. The sequence continues at coordinate 3,269,738 of NW_026739491.1, forward strand.
GTCTCTCTGTCTCTTTACCGCAGTCTCTGTCCTGGGTCTGTGTGTCTGCCATTCTGTCCTTCTGTCTCTCTGTTTCTAGCTCTCTCTGTGTCTCTGTTTTTCCCTGTCTCTCTATGTGTCTCTCTCTCAGTCACTGTCTCTGTCTGCTCTTCTCTCTGTCTGTCTCGGTTTCTCCCTGTCTCTCTGTCTCTGTCTCAGTGTCCCCCCCATTTTCCCCCTCCGCGATGGGGCTGAGCCCCCACACTCACCGCCCGATGTGGGACACCTTGATGCGGCTGTCGGGGACCAGCTCCTTCCCGTTCTTCAGCCACACGCCCCGCACATTCTCGTCAGACACCTCACACTTAAACACTGCCTGGTCCTTTGCGCCCACCGTCAGGTCCGCGATGCTCTGGTACACCTCTAGCTTTTTCTCTGGGGGGCAGGGCAGAGCTGTGAGCTGGGGGCGGTGGGTGTGGGCGTGAATCCCCGAGGTGATCACGCGGATATGGGGGAACACACATGTGCAGGCTTGGGTGTGATGCGAGCGTGCCTCCGGTCGTACAGTGCCCGCGGGGAGTCTCGGGGGGTGGGGGGACGTTAACCAGGCCCACGGGACCCTCCAGAGGAGAATGGTGAGGCTCCGTGTGTGCCGGGTGACTGCCCAAGGTCACAAGGGCCATCATCCTGGGTTTGCCCAGGTCCTGTCTGCAACATGCAGACAGGGCAGGCATGGGGCTGAGCGGCCTCACCCTGCACGATGAGCTCGGCCAGCGCCTGGCCCCCGCTGGTGCGCAGCGTGTAGTGCCCGGCGTCCTCCAGCGTCGCCTCATTGATGATCAGGTGGTGTCTCCGGCCGTCCTTCTTGAACCGGTATTTGAAGGTCTCCTCCCGGGTCAGCTCCACCCCATCCTTCAGCCTGGCCGGTGGGTGGGCAAGGAAGCGCTGTAGCCTCCTCCAGGGAGGCCCCCAGTGTGCCCCCCCCCCACTGGCCCTGCCCATGCCCCCATTGACCCGGACCCCGTCCTGGGACACAAGTGACCTTTGGCACTCACCATTTGACCTGGGCCCCCTCCTCGGACACTTCGCACTCAAACTCCACCCGCTGTCCCACCATCACCAGCTGGTCTTCCAGGGGCCGAGTGATCAGCACGGGGGGCTCTGTCCCATGGGGAGAACATGACAGTCTGTCCTCTGCAGCCCCGCCCCCCCCATCCCGGCTGCAGGTTCCCAGGGTCCCGGGTGCAGGCCCACCTTTGACAAAGAGCTCGGTGCTGCACTTTTCCCCGCCCACCACGCACTGGTAGGCTGCGTCGTCCGCCAGCGAGCACTGGCTGATGGTCAGCGTGCGCTTGGCCCCCACAGACTCGAAGATGTACCTGGGCCCGGGGCCGCGGGGGATGGAGGTTCAGCCACACTCACCCCCTGGGCCCTGGTGCCCCATCCAACCCCCTGTTGGGGTCCCGTGCCCCCACCCCAAGCCTTCCCTCCAGGAGCTGGCCTTACTTGCTGTGGAGCAGAAGGGGTCACGGGAGCATCCCGGGGAGCGGAAGTCAGACGAAGGGGAAAAAAAAAAAAGGGAAAAAAAGAGAAGAACAGAGATTGGAAACAGAAAGATGGGAAGTTAGAGCCAGAAAGAAGGACATGGGGAGAGACAGACAGAGCAGGAACCAGCAGAGATAGAGAACACAGGCAGCGAGAGGCAGGGAGAGCAGGCTGGGAGCCTCCAGGGTCCCCGAGCTCCTGCACCTGCCCCCACCCCCACCCCCACCCACCGCACCTGCCGCTCATCTGGATCTCTTGTCCATTCTTCAGCCACTTGACCTCGGCGTCGGGGTCGGCCAGCTCCACGGTCAGCCGGATCTTGTGGCCCTTGCTCACCTGGTAGGCGGGCTCCAGCTTCTTCTGAAAGGCTGAGCACCACCGCCACTGTCCCCACTGCTCCGCCGCCCTGCACCCTCGAAGGCTCACACCCACCTTGGGGGCCGGTGGCTGTGCCAGAGAGCTATGTCCTCCCACCACCCCCTCCTACCTCCCCTGTGCTCTCCGCTGTGGTCTCTTGCTAAGCTGGGCTCTCCCCCACCCCAGCCTGCCCCGTGTGTGCCGCTCAGCCTCTCCTCTGCGCCGCAGGGGCGGGCTCACCTGTGCTCTTCTTCTCATCCCGCTTCATGCCCTTCAGCCTCTTGAGCATGCCCCGCAGGTCAGTGACCCCGTGCTGGAAGGCGATGCGCTCGTACTCCGACGGGGGCGCCTGCCGCAGGATCTCCCACACGTCTTCCTCAGCTGGGGCCTCCAGCCTTGAGTCCCTGCATCCCAGTCCCGCCGAGAGGCCTCAAGGGATACCCGGGGAGGGGGGGGCCACCCCACCCTCCCCTGGGGCCCAACCAAGGAGCCCTATCGGCCCCAGGCTGTCTGCCCCTTCCCCTCTGGTGGTGCCACTTGAGCTGGCATTGGACTTGAGTCCAATGTGGGGGCGTCCCTGAGGAAGACAGGTGACAGGGGTGCAGGCATCATCAGGCACTCACCTCCGGAAACTGCTGCTCCAGGCGGGGCAGAAAAGCAGGGGACAGTTAGAGGCGTGGCCACCTGCCCGCAGGGACCTGGGGCCCTAGCCTCCTCCCTCCCTGCCACACCCTGTCCCTCCATTTACACTGCCCCGAACGCGTGGCCTTGCTTGTTCCTCCTGAGCTCTGGCAGGCGGGTGTCAGGAGAACCCGAGGTGCAGAGACGCCCTGGTCAGTGGGGCTCCTCACCAGGTCCGTGTGGGTCCCAGCCCTGGCTCTCACCGGAGCCTGACAAAGTCCCACCAGCCCCCTGCCGCCCGAAGCGCCCACCCGCGGAGCTTACTCTCTGGGCCGCAGCAGCACCAGCCATAACGCAGGGTCCGGGAGAGAGAGAGGGAGAGGACACGCAATTCAGCTGGGGGAGCTGGGGGAGCCGTTCCCAGCTTCTCTGGGTCCCCCGGAGCCTACTGAGCCGAGCTATCATAGACTCAAGTTGTCGGGGGCTGTGGGCGACCCCGTGAGGATGTGAGTTCATGGGGTACAATGTCCACAGAGCCCTCTGCTATTCCCAACACCAGGACGGTCCCGTCCGACTGACAAGAAGACCAGCTCAGGGCCGCACAGCTGGAAAACCGCACGGCTGGGGTTTGAACCGGGGCCTCGCTGTCTGCCCTAGGCCCTGCTGCCCAGGGGCTCACCTCTTCTTCAGCAGTGAGCTGAAGTCCAGAGTTCCAGCGTCCTCGTGGCTGTCACTGTGGAGAGGGACACCCAGTAAGGCTGCAGTCAACTGGAATGGGCTTGGGGATGGTGGGGGTGGGGGGAGGTACTGAGGGAGGAAGGGGCACTGGCTGGATGGGAGCTCCCGGGTCTGTGTCCTGGACAAGTAGGGGCTGGGACAGGGTACCTGATCCGCCGACCACTTCCTGCCAGGCTCCTGTGGGGGTTAGAACAAGTTCCTCACTGCCCAGGGGAGCTTGCTGTCCCCCATGCCTATCAACTTCATCCTCCCCCACATCTCTCCCAGCCCTGACCCCGAGGGGCCTCAGACCCCAGCGCTGGCCTCCCCTGGGCCCTGAGGAGAGGGAACCACTTACGTGCGACGGAAGGCCGATCGGAGGTCCAGTTCTCCAGGACCAACGGCCTCTGGGGGCAGAGAGGGAGGTGAGTCCAGGAAGGGGCTTAAGGGGAGCAGGCATGGGGGCAGACATGGGGAACAGGACCCATGGGGACCCTGATCCCAGGACAGATGCCAGGCTCCCCTCACCATGGACAGTGAGATTGAAGTTGCAGCTGTCAAATTTGTCCTTGGTGGACACCTCACAGCGGTAGCCGCCTGCAAAGGTAGCCTGGGCATCTGTAATGTGCAGCTCAAACAGGTAGACCTGTGGAAGTGAGTTGTCAGGGGAGACCAGGGAGGCCCTTCACTCCTGAAGGAGGCATGGCCACCAACGTTCTCAGCCCCCAGGGTTTAGTTAACCCAGAGGGTTTTGTGTAAATAGGAAACCCCTTTTCAAGACATGACTGCCATCTGCTGGCACAGGGTGATGATAAAATATAAATCTGTGATGCCTACAAGGCAAATGACATTCACTTAAGATAAGGCACTTTTGTGCAGTGCACAATCCACACAACTGAACATGTCGGCCCTGCCCTGCCAGAAGCCCACTTGCCTGGGCCAAGACTGTGGAAGAGTGGGAGAAGGAGCAGAAGCAGGGAGTCAAAGCACAAGTTCAAGGCATGGCTCTGAGTGACCTCAGACCAGCAAAAACAACCTCTCAAGCTCTGGTATCTTCTTATATATAATGAAGGGCCGCTTGGGCTCTGACACACATCTATCATGGGCTTTTCATCCTCACTGGCTGATGCTCCCCCCCAGCCTTCTAGACCTCCTTGCCCCCTAGCTTTATACACCCCCCTGACATGATCATGCCCTGTGAGTCCCCCAGGTCCCACAGGTCCCCTGGGCCTCCTCGTTCTCCCCATGTACCCCCGGCCCTCCAACCTACTTCCCAGCCTCCCCAGGTTTCTTCTTTGCATGTCCCGTGTGCCCTCAGTGTCAGGGTGAGCCCCAGCACCGCCTGTGTCTCTGGGGCCTCCCTGCCCTCTTTCCGCCCCGTGCCTCCAGCCCTGTGCCCCGCAGGCCCACCTTGCTGGCGCGGTCGTAGCTACTGTGAAGCTGCAGGTGCTGACCCGCTTTGCTGCTCAGGTCCACCCACTTGCCTTTGAACCACTTCACCGTGGGCGGCTTCAGGAGGCTGGCTCCGGCCACACGTGCCGAGAAGGTGATGCTGCCACCTACACAGAGGGGCGACAGGCTGGGCTGGGGGGATGCCCTGCTGTCCCCTTCCCCAGCCCACCCCCGGGTGCCTCAGCCCACACTCACCTGCGGTCACCTCGCCATCCTGTGGCCTCATCACAAAGAGGCCGATGGGGTCATCAGGGGCACCGGAGGCATCAGGGACCGCTGAGCTTGACCCTGTGGGTGGAGGCCTTTGAGATCTGTGTTGGGACACCCCATCCAACGGCCCTGGCCTCCCCTGCACTGCCCCTCTCACCTTCGGGACTCGGGGAGCCTCCTCTCTCCTCAGTGCCTGAGGCCGGGGCTTCTCCGGGGGCCCCAGGAGCCTCAGCAGGGGCAGGGGCAGGAGCAGGGCTCGGTGCAGGCGCTGCTTTCTCTGGAAGGGGCAGGGGCAGCGGTCGTGGGGCCACCTCTCACCAGAGAGCCGTCCCCCGTCCCTGGTCCCCCTCCATCTCTGCGGGCTGGCGGAATCAGCAGTATGCGTCTTGCCTTCTCTTCCCCCTTGCAGGTCCTGCGCCCACGTCCTGGCGGGTCTGCCCCAGCAGCTCTGAGCTCCGTCCCTCCTCTCCATCCCCAGGCGGGGCTGGGGCTCCCTCCACACCCCCAGCAACCAGGGCTTCCCCGCCCGGCACACACACAGCCGCCAAGTCCCCATCTGTGAGTGGGTGTCCTGAGGACATTGTGCCTTCGTCATCCCCAAATGGCCCCTACTTCCACCAAGGCTGGAACAGGCCAAGGAGCCACATGGGAGCCTTCAGAGGGGTCTTGCTACAGAAAAGAGGAGGGAGGGCATTCCTGGCAGACAGCACAGCCAAAGCAAAGGCAAGAAAGTGGAAAAGCACTTCCTGCACGCTGGGCCATGGGGAGGTGGCAGGGCTGCCACCGGATGCTGAAACTTCATGGAAGGCTGGCCAGGGTCTTACCTGCCTCTTTGACCTTGAGGTCAAACTTGACCTTGGACGAGCCGGCGATGACTGCATAGGACCCCTGGTCGGCAGGGCCCACGTCCCGCACAGTCAGAGTGTGCCTCGTGCCCTCGGCGGTCAGGCTGTACTTGTCGCTGGCGCTGATGTCACTGCCCCCTCGCTGCCAGCGCACCTTTACTCCTGACCGCTCTGTCTCGGCCTCGAACACGGCAGGGTTTCCGGTGGCCACCTCTGCTGACCTCGGCTTCTTGCTGAAGGCTGAGACTGAGACAAGCCCATGGAGGCTGCAGGAGCCCCTGACTGTCCCATGCACCCCGCCCCTGCAGCCTCTCCTCCTAACTACGGTGATAAACACTTTAATCTATCCCTCATTGAATGGTCCCACGGTTCTGTGAAGTAGATGCCATTATTATGCCCATTTCTCAGATGAGGACACTGAGGCTCAAAGAGGTTAAGTGACTTATCTAAGATCACACAGCCAGGCCGCAGGAGAGCCAGAGCTGTGCTCCTAACCTCCACACAAGAATTCTACTAGATGTGTCTCTGGATACCCCACACTCCCTGCCAAGGGGGGCATGGGGGAGCCCAGCCCCCTCTCTCCCCTACAATCCAGGGCCCTTAGCACGAGGCAGGTACTCTGCCTACTTGAATGTGGCTAAATTTGTTTTCCAAGGGCCTCAGGCTGAGAATCAGCAACTGAGATAAAGCTGGCCTGGGAGGGGCTGGGGGCCTGGATCCCGGCCCTGCGTGACCTTGTTTTTTTTTTCCTTTTTTTTTTTTTTTTTTTTTTTTAAAGATTTTATTTATTTATTTGACAGAGAGAAATTACAAGTACACTGAGAGGCAGGCAGAGAGAGAGAGAAGGAAGCAGGCTCCCTGCTGAGCAGAGAGCCCGATGTGGGACTCTATCCCAGGACCCTGAGATCATGACCTGAGCTGAAGGCAGCGGCTTAACCCACTGAGCCACCCAGGCGCCCCCCTGCGTGACCTTGTAAGAGCACAGGCCAGGACCCGGTCCCTGGGCTATGACTTTCTCTGCCCTTGGCCCAGGATGGCCTTGGTCCTGGGGCCTCTTAACCGTCCTCTCCCAGAACAGACGGGCTGCATCACCTCAATGTGGGAGTCCCGCCTGGTGTGGGGGCCGCAGGGGTGCAGGCTCGTAAAGCAGAGAGTCGAACCAGCCCAACGCTTCCTTGTACAGAGAGGGAAACTGAGGCCGGGAAAGGTCACGGCCCTGCTCAAGAGCATTCAGCGAGATGAGCTCCAATCTAGACTGAACTTGGGCTCTTGCCTGTGGCAGCCTTTTCCCAAAAGGCAAGCCCGGCCTTAATCTTGCTAATCTTGGTGACAGGGATAGGGTCCTCTGGTGTGCCCTCACTCTATCAGAAGGATGGAAAAGAGAAACTAAGAGACAGGAAAAGACCTGGAAGACAGCCCCCACTCTCGGGAACTCACTCTGAAGTCTGCGTCCCAATTGTAGCTGTCCCAGCCCTCCTGCCCCACACCCGGGCCCGACCCCAAGCCTGGAGCTACCTGGCTTCTTCCCTGGCTCAGGCATCTTGAGAGAGGTCACACCAGGAACGGAGCAGACACAGGCCACCCGAAGAGGATCTGAGCAGGACCGTCCCCCCACACTATATAAAGGGCCCTCCCCCTCCCCAGAATTTCTTATCTGCCTCCTGCCCGGCCACCTGCTAAATATAGACAAATTCCAGGGAGTGAGGCTCTCCAGGGAGATAGCGGGGCCACATTGTTCCCTGATAGCTCCCGGCCCTTCCCCCTCTAGTCCAATACGATGGCTTCTGCCCCCCAAACCTTGGTGAGCCTCAGGGGTACCCCACAGCCTGTCTGTATGTCCACCTGGCGGAGAAATGGTGGGACGGATTGGTATGCACCCAGATCCTGGGGCCGGGCCGCCCCGAGTCCTGGCACTGCCCCTTCCTTCACCTCTGGACCTTAGTTCCCTTGTCCGTAAAGTGGGGTGATGGTAGCAGCACCCACCGCGTAGGACTGTTCCGAGTGAAGTGGGTTATAAATGAAAATGCTAGAGCAGGTGTCAGGCAGGTAGAAAAGGCTGGATGACAATGCCTCTGCCACTGGGGCTCGCGGGGCCTGGACTGGCCGCGTGGAGTCCTGGGTGGGCTCAGGCCAGGGCCAGGAGGGCAGCCCCCAAAATATTGGGTGCTGGTGTCACCCAGAGGGAACGGGGCTGGGCCTGCAGGTGAGGACATGGGGCTAATCTTTAAATACACCCCAAAGTGGAAGTCAGATTCACACAAAAAATACTGCCAAAATTTTGTGCACCCCCCGTCACACTGTTCCTTAATGAACTTCTGCCTCCCCCTGCCCCACATCTGGGTCATCAGTGGCTACACGGAAAGAAGAAAATTATGTGGGAATCTCTCCATGCAAGATCCAGTATCAGGAATGCTCATGCGCCCCCCCACCCACGGCAGGAGGGAAGGATTCTCTACACAGGCATCGCTGCGGGGGGCGGGGGGGAGGCAATTTACCATTCCTTTCCACCAGGATTAGGAATAGGATTATTGGTCTCTGGCCCTGCCCACGGTTTTTCAACTACTGAATCACCTGCTCCTTAACCTTCTTTAAAGAGGACTGAGCACCGCTTATCCTCTCCAGGGGCTTGGAGACCTGAGAAAGGAGGTCACAGGTCAACCCTCAGGGCAAGCAGGTGTTTGGGGGTGTTTGCCCTGATGCCACCCCACCCCCACCCCCAAGTCTGGGCTCTCTGAGGCTTGCTGGCTGCCTTGGGATGTTTCCTCACTCCCAGGCTGTCTTGCACCACACCTCGCTGCTTACTGTTGGAAGCAAGATGCTGGAGGCTTCCAGGCTCCTCTTTTTCTAGGTCTCCCTTGTCGTGGACCAGAAGCCAGAGAGCATCAAGACACGAGCTGGACCCTGGGGGTCCCTGCTCACCAGCTCCCCATTCCAGACACGGCGGGAGAGGGGGCTTCCTGCCTTATGCTGACCTAGCAGCCAGCATGCAGCAGGATCTGCTTGCCCCTCACCCAGCTGTGTGACCTTGGACAGATCACGTGACCTCTCCAAGTCTCAGTTTCCCAGTCTGTAAAAATGGGATGATATTTGACTTTGCCTCTCAAGCCTGACGTGTAATAAATGGCCGGAAAATCCAGTGTCGTGGCCTTGATTACGATCCTCATCCTCATGGGGGCCGTGACCTAGAGTTTAAGCCTCACTGAGGCATTTTTTAAAAGCCCATTTATCAGATACAGAGGGCTTCTTACTGATTTATTCCCCTAAGAACAACCAAGGACTTCTTCCACCAGCTCTAACTCTGGGCTTGGCACCGTGTGTCATTTGTTCTGATGTCCCCAGCGCCCAGCCCCAGGTGAGGTCCTCGGCAACACCCGGAAGGACAAGCGAGAAAAAGAGAGATCAGATAGGGGCACCCAGACAAGATGCACAAAAAATCGTAAAAGAGACTCTGTGCTACAGGAGAACTCACGGAGAATAACTTTAATAACTTTGCTCCTTGAGGAAGCTAACGGGGAAGAAAGAGGTCGGGGAAAGGAGAGACACTTAAGAAGAAAGGTTCCATGTACACAAATATGATGACTTCCAACTTCCAAGGTAGCACCCTGGGTCACACTAAGCAAGGCCGACCCCTCCCTGGGGTCAGACGCCCAGGGAGCCCCCTGGAGCCGGGGCTGGAGTCCTGGCGGGAGGGGAGGAGAGGTGTGGGTAGCGGGCTTGGAGGAGGGAGTGGACAGGTGAGGCGAGGCCCGGCCCGCCGCAGTCCTGCCCCCGGCCCCTGGGAGCTTGCCTCCCTGTGTCCGGGCCAGGCGAGGGGTTAATGCTATGGCCAGCGGGGAGGCCTGGCGGGCCCAGTGGGGTCGGCGGGCCTGGGCTCAGTGGGGCGGGTGGCGCCGCTCGGCCAGGCCCCCGCGGCCCAGCACCTCCCCGCTGAACTGGTAGGTGAGCTTCTTCTTGACCTTCTTGACCTCGCCTGTCTTGCCATAGTTGCGCAGGGCGCGGGCCATCTTCTGGTAGGTCATTTTCTTGCGGTTTCCCTTCTGGATGCCCCAGCGGTGTGCCAGCGCCTCCTTGTGCTTGGACGAGAACTGGAAGGTGCCCTTGTCCTTGTCCACCCACCAGATGCTGTCCTTCATGTCTCCGCTGCGGAGCAGGTCCAGCAGGAACTGGTACAGGCGGATCTTCTTTTTGCTGCCTGCAGGCGGGAGGCGGTCAGCCACCCCCACACAGGCACCCACCCTCCCCTCCCCCCGATGTAGGGGCCCCCCCGGCGTGGGGAGGGAGTGCTCCCTGGAGAAGGACTGGAAGGAGGGGGTGGTGTACAGGGCCCTGGCACTCACACCTGCTCACACCCACTCACACGCAACCCAGAGAGGTATAGACGCACATGCACGGTCCCAGGCTCGGTCGCAGAGATGCCTGTGCGTGTCTGTACCGCACTCATGCTCTGGTGCTCATCGACACACGGACAGCACAGATGGTCACAGACACAGCGCACACGTGGGCAAACGTTCACACGCTCACAGATACGGACACACACTCAGCTCTGTGCCAGGACCGCTGTGGCCTTGGCTGGGGTGCCAGGGGCACATAATGGCCGGGGCCGGGGCGCACGGCTGAGCCACCCTACCTGTTTCCCCATGCAGGAGGCCAGGCCCTGGCTCCAGGCCATCAGCCTCCCCGTCAGACACCTCCAGCGGCGGGCTCTGCCTCTCGCCTTCCTCCTCGTCCGAGCTAGGCTGGGCCGGGGACAGGGAAGGGTATGGGAGGCACATCCGGGGTAGGTAGGAGACCTAGAAAGACAGGGAAAGAGGGTCAAGTTCAGCGAGGCCCAGTTCCCAGCTCAGGACTGCTGGAAAGAGAAGTAGAGAGGGTGGCGAGGCCAGCAAGGGTCAGAAAGATTTGGGAGAGGGCTGGGGAAGTTGGAGGTCAGTCAGGTTACAGGGGTCCGGCAGGGTGAACTCCCACATGGCGTGGGTTGTGGGGGGCCAGGGGCTGCTGAAATCCAGCCCGCTGTGGGCCTCCTAGTTGGTGGCGGCATGGCCCAGGGAAAGGGCGCCCTCTCCCTATATGCACAGAGGTACTATATGGCCTGGCATTCCTGGGGTCAGAGGGGGCAGAGCAGAGGGGCCGAGGGGTCGGGTAAGGGAGGGAATGCGGTTTCTAATAAGTTGGTGAGACATGAGGGAAGGGTCCGTGGAGGTCCGCGCGGGGTGGTAGATGTTAACGGAGGTCACTGACTGGGATTAAGGTGCGTGGGGCTGAGCAGGATCAATAAAGGGGGTCAGTGGAGATGGGGAGGCCGGGGGAGACCAGCGGAGATCAGTGTCCAGTGAGATGGGGCCTGGGTCGGTGAGGGGCCCGTGGATGGGGTGGGAGGCATGGTTGGGGTCGGGAGGGCCACCGTGGTCAGGCGGATCAGAGGAGGGTGGGAATTATCGGGGCTCTGTCTGGTGTGGGGCCAGAGCCGATAAGGGGTGCAGGGTCACGAGGTCAGTCGGAGGGTCAGGAGGCAGCCCTAACGGCTCCGGCCGCCGTTGGCGCTGTGGGGCAGGAAGCCAAGTTGAGTAAGAGCCTGTGTCAGCTTCCTGTGGAGCGCCAGCCTCACCACAGGCCGGGTCCCGCGGGACCGGCGGCCGCACGCACCTGGTGGCCAATGCCCGCGTGGGTCGGCGCCATGGGGGTGTCGAGCACGTGCATCTGCTCCAGCTCCATGTGCCGGTAGAGCTGCTGCAGCTGCGGGGGCTGCACGCTCTGCAGCTCCGTGAAGTGGTTCTCCGCGAAGCTCTCGAACTCGCTGTGCACGTGGTGCGGGTGGAAGTCCCAGTAATGGTCTGCAGGGGCGGGGGGTGGCGTGCGGTGAGCCCGGAGTACGCGGGCAGGGAGAGCTCATGGTGACGCAGAGCACAGTCATCCGGGCCGTGGAGGGGCGGTGACCGCCCACCCGGCTGGGGTCCCCACGATCTCCCCACCTGCCTCGTTAGGTACCACCCCATTTTACAGATGAGGTCACTGAGGCTTGGCCAGGCAGTTGGAGGCCCTGGCCTGAGCTAAGACCCGGGTCCGAGGCAAAGCCTGCACTCCCAGCAACCATTCTAGCCTGCCTTCCCCGCAGGCACAAGGACATGGGCAGAATCTGAATCCTGGCTCAGCCAGAGTCTGAATCCTGGCTCAGCCGTTTGCTGTCCGTGAGACCTCAGGCATGGGCACCGACCTCTTCATTCTCAGCTGTTGGCTCACTAATAAAATGGGGATCATAGTTATTGGGAGCATGCAAATAAGTTCACATTTGTAAAAACTCCCAGCCCCGGAGAAGGCCCTCGGGGAATGCTGATTCCCCCTCTGCTTCTCTGGAAACCAGAGTGGTTCCTGAGGCCACAGTCACACACACATGGTCCTGTCCCACCGTCAAGGTGTGATCGTGAAGTCACACGGCTGACGTTCCTCACCCACCAGAACCTGTCCCGGCCCATGGCACTGCCCCTCCGAAGCCATGCCTCTGAGCGGCTCTGTCTGTCTCCGAGCCAGGATGCCAAGACACAGGGCTACACTGGAAACTCCCCATAGGTGCTTTCAGAGTCTGCGGTGGGGGGGATTCGAGTTTGGGGAACAGCCACGTGCCATCAGGAGCTCTGTCTTGGGACTAGGACATGATTTCGCTGAACATCTTTTCCAGGAAGAAAACAAAACAAAACAAAAACCTGCCACACGTCTGTGGAGTTCCTGGGGACAATCTGGGGTCCAAAAGAAGATGTGGTGATAAAGGGACAAGAGGGATTTTCTCATGTGACCCAAGAGGGAGTGTCCAAGATTCTAGGCCAAGGCAGCCTCTCTGGGATGCTACATGGAAACAAATACCAACCCCGTGTGTGTGTGTGTGTGTGTGTGTGTGTGTGTCTGTCTGTCTGTCTGTCTTTTTTGCTTTCACAAAAGCACATAGTCATTCATTCACACACCCCCAAAAAATGACATGCGTTTTTTTGGCTTTGGACGGGTTCTCAGAAGACTTGCTTCCTAATACCGCTCTGCGATGGCTTTGCTCTGTGACCCTAGACAAGACATTGTATTTCCCCGAGCCTCCAATTCCCTAATCTAAAAGTCAAAGACCCGACTGGGTAGTTAACAGAGGTCGTGTCCACACATGAAATCACCCAAATCCACAATCCAGGCAGCCCACACTCCCACCTCTGCAAAGCGATATGGCACAGAAGAGAGAAAGTACATGATCTGGGAGTCAGGCAGAGCTGGGTTCAAATCCCGCCTCTGCCATCGGGCAGGTTGCTGCACATCTATAAGCCTCAGTTTTCTCGTCTGCAACATGGGGCTAATAATGACAGATATCCCATAGTCTTGTGCAGGTTGAATGAGCTAATGTCTGCAAGGTGCCTAGAGGAGAACCGGGCACAAAATTCCATTCAATAAACATTACTACTACTAGGACCGCTGTGTTATTCTAAAGAACCTAGATTAGCACTTCAGCAAATGACAGATATTTTCATTCATGTTTATCTCCTCTTCTTCCTCCCACTCCCTGCCAATCAGTCAGTGGACCACTCAAATCAGGGTTTTTTTTGGGGGGGGGGGGGTAGTAGGTGTCTCTTTCTCCCAAAGGCTAGATCTGGGGCCTCAGCATTGCACCATGAGGACAGTGACTGGTGTTGGTCTCCCTTCACCCCCAAGGCTAAACACAGTAGTCACTCAACAAACATTTCCCGAAGGAGTGAACAAAGGAATGAATGAATAAACCCTAGCCTCCTGAAAACTCTCTCTGACTCTCCTCCACAAAATTATCCAAATCTGACAGGAAAACAAAACAATGTTTCATTGGTACTTTCATCTTGCAGCAGATTAACAGGACCCAGAAGCTCTCCACTGGCCTGGGAGAGTTGGCTCTGTGCTTTAGAGATGGGGCCCTTTGGGGGGCTCTGGGATTTGGTGAGCCAATCCCGGGTCCTCTTTAGGGGTAGATCCGCCCCCTGGCCCCACTCCTGACCCCTCCCATGTTTGCCTTCCACACTCAGTTTGAACCGTCCAGATCTTGCCAGAATGCCTTATCTTGCCTACCAACCCCCACCTGCACACCCACTTCGGGTCCAGGGTTTGGAGGAGCCTGCCTGTGTGCAGTGCTGCAGGTGTAGGGTGAGGTCCTCCGATGGCTCTCTTTCCCTCCTGCTCACCCTTTCTGTTCTAGCTCTGCAGAAGACCCCTCAGCTCACTCTAGTGGCCCCGGCCTAGGCCAGCATTTCCCATGGGATTCTCAGGACACCTTCATCAGAGTCACTCTGGGGGGCTTGGGGCTCCACTTGGAGACCCAGGGAATCAGAAGCACCGAGAGAGGAGCTGGGAATTGGAATTTAACCAGGTCCTAAAGAGGTTCCTTTGCTCACTGAAACCCTGGAACCCTGCTCCAGGATCCCCTGAAAGCTGCAAAGGGGACTCGAGCTACCATTAAGGTTTCAAAAGGCCCAACGGAAACCTCGCCTTTACCCTTGATTTGGGAGCTCAGGCAATTATGTAATAAACGCTGCCTGGTAGGCAGAGACGTTCTAAGCATGGGGCCCTCTGAAGGAACACAATGCAAAGAATCCTTCCTAGTGCAAAGGTCGGCAGTCCTGGGCTCTTTGGACCTCACTTCTAGACGACTGTTCACGAACACAGTGCTTTACCCCTTCACTGGGTTACCGGGATCATCCTGCACAATGTCTCCTTAGCATGACTCTGCTCCTCAAAGGAATATGATGCCATTGGCATATCTGAAGTTCGACCCCTCCTTTTCATAGCCTGGCAGGCCACCCAACACATAGTGGGCCTTAACCAATATTCAAATGATTGGTAAAAGTTAGCTTTTAATATGCATTTTTATGTACTGCGCGATGCTGAGTCCTCATACCACATTTCTCATTGAATCTCACCTTAGCTCTGACCAGGTGGCCATAGTAGTGTGACACTTCTTCTTCTTTTTTTTTTTTTAGTATAATCTTTCTTTTAAAAAAAAAAAAAGATTTTATTTATTTACTTATTTGACAGAGAGAGATCATAAGCAGGCAGAGAGGCAGACGGTGGGGGGGCGGGGGTAAGCAGTCTCCCTGCTGAGCAGAGAGCCCAGTGTGGAGCTTGATCCCAGGACCCTGAGATCATGACCTGGGCCAAAGGCAGAGGCTTAACCCATTGAGCCATCCAGACGCCCCTAGTATAATCTTTCTTTTGCACATGAGGAAACTATGACACAAAGAGATTAAGTCCCTTGTTCTCAGGCAGGCATTGGTAAAGTCACCTGTGTCTTCCTTCAGGGACTGAACTCCTATCATTACATCATACAACTTCTGAGAAGCAAGGCTGTTAATGAGAGCTGTAATTAAGACCCATGCTGCCACCAGCTTTCCTGCCTGCTTTTATCTCTCTGTCTGTCTGCCATCAGCCACTCTCACCCATGGTTCATCATCTGTCCTCCCTCCATCCAGTCTTCATTCATCCATCCATCACTGGTCCCTCTTCCGCTTATCCATCACAATCCATCTATCCATCCATCCCTCATCTAGCCACCCGTTCATCACCCGTCATTCCTTCCATCTGTTCCAGACAGCCAGCAAGAACTCATTCATCTTGATCTTTCATTACCTCCCTCTAAGCCAGCTCCCAATCTGGGACCAAAGTCCTACCCACCCAATCAATATTCTGACTTAGTATTTTTGGTGTCCCTAATACCTGTAAGTCACCAGGACAAAAACAAAATGATATTCCAAGCAACTCCACACATACACAAAACTTAAGCCCTAAGTGTCATTCAGTTGACCTTATCTCCTCGGAACAGAAATCCCAGTCTTAAACTCAGGGTCCCCCCCCCCCAGGAGAGCAGAAGTAGGATCAAGACAGAGAAGGATCATGAGGAATTAAGAAGACAAAGGCTGAGAAAAAAAAAACTTTAGGAAATCACAGACCACTGGACAGGGGCTCCTGCAGCCCAGCCCTCCTGCCCATTGCTCCTGTAAGGGAACCAGAGGTCAGAGAGTGGAGCTCTAGGCTTCATATACTTGTTACTCTCCACCTTGTATCCTAATTATTGAAGTTTTAGTTATTTCTCCTCTTAAAATAATAAATCTGATAGGACTTGTGTTTCGTTGTTTCCTTAGCACCTAGCAATGTGCCTGGAGTACAAGAGATGCTTGGTAGACATTGATTAGATGGATAGGTCCGTAAGAAATTGCTAGAGGGTTTGGCGGGTGAAGGGAAGGACAACTGGAAAGGTCAATGAGTGCATGATTAGATGGGTGTGTGTATGCACGGGGTAGACGGTCAGCGGGAGGATAAAAGAGTACTTGGAAAGATGGAAAGATGGAGAGGAGTCATGCCTTGGAACTCTAGTTCCTTCACCAGTCCCCTCACAGAGAACAAATCCCATCACATCTGTTGCGATGGCTGCTATCAAAACCCAGAAACTAACCAGTGTTGGTGAGGATGTGGAGAAATTGGAATCCCTCTGCCCTGGGGGTGGGAAGGTAAAATGGTGCAGCCACTGTGGAAAACAATCTGGAGGTCCTCAAAAATTTAAAATAGAACTACCATTTTATATTATGCATATTTGGCCACAATTTAAAATAATATGAACAATCATTAAATTTTAGGAGCCCTGCCTTCAAAATCTGTCCCAGATCTGTCCACTCCTTTCTGTCTCTAGGGCCACCACCCTTGGCCAAGCCACTGTCATCTCTCTCCTGGATTATTCCAGGAGTCCCCTCGCAGTACTTTCTCCCTGTTCTTACAGTGGCCCCTACAGCAGCCAGAGTGATTTTTTTAAAAGCTTATTCATTGGAACCCCTGAGTATTGGAAGAAGGTACTAAAAACTTCCAGAGAGACAAAATGAAACTAAACAAGCAGAAAAACCCACAAAAACAAAAAACAAGGTTACATTCCAAAAAGAGGACATAAAAAGAGATCCGACTTCAAAGAAAAAAACTCCAGTAACCAGAAGATACAGAAATGCTTTCAAATTTCTAAGGGAAAATGTGGGTTTCAACCTAGATTTCTGTACACGGCCGACCTACTGTTAACCATGAAGACATGAGAACAAGTAAACAGCAAAACCCTACCTCCCACACACCCTCTCTTAGGACGCTCTGGCGAGAAGAGTAACAAGTCCTGTCCGCGGTATGTAGCATTCACCGTGTGCCAGGCACCTTTCTAAGGATTGGACATACAGTGACTCACTCAACCCTTGCAGCAATCCTGAAAATTCGGTAGCATTTTGAAGTTGAGACAGAGAGGTAAAACACCTTGCCCTTGGTCACCCCAGAGAATAGTGGGGAGGGTGATGGGGCATGAGTCTCATCAACCTGGCTCCAGAACGAGGACGCTACCTCCTTGTCACCATGCCCCTTGTCCTCTTTTTCGGGGACGAGCAAGTACAGGTAATCAAAGTGTCCCATGTGGCTCAGCTGAGTAACCTTCACATGGTTCTCATACCGGAAAATGTAGATACTGAGGCCAAAAGTCAGTACACGGAGAAACACAAATATTGTGTTATCTTACTTGTATGTGGAATCTTAAAAAAATATATCCTGAGCTTATAGACAAGGAAATCAGATTTGTGGTTGCCAGAGGCTGGGTTTGGGGTTGGGAAATTTGGAGGAATGTGGTCAAAAAGGAAAATTAAAAAAAAAAAAAAGGGACACCCTATGGTTATAAGTACCAGGACACGACGTACAATGTGGTGCTGCAGTTAACAATGTGGTGCGGTATATTGGAAAGTTGCCAAGAGATTGGATCCTCAACGTTCTTTCCACCAGGAGAAAATCTTTTTATTTAATCTCTATGAGGTGAAGGATATTAACCGAATTTACCGTGGTACCCATTTCGCACTGTCTGTGGCCGTCGGGTCATTAGGTCCTGCACCTTAACCCTACACAGTATCCTAGGTCGGTTCCATCAGTAAAACTGGGAAAATATTGCTGTAGAAGCATTTGGGAATTTGTGAAGTGTGAGAGTGTGTGTGTGTGTGTGCATTCGGAATGACTCTAATTAGAGTCTTACACAGAACAAGATGGCCCATTCGGTAGTACCTCAAATTGAAGATTCAATCTAGATTCCTTGGCATTGGAATAGGAAGCTTGGGAAAATAGCTTTCCTCTGTCTCTGCTGTGCCATGTATGTCACAAAGACATGTCTATGATAAGCTTGGGAAAAAGGTAGCAACTTGCGGGACGGCGTGATGCTACTGTTCCATTGTGGCGGGAACAGAATATACACACGTGCGTGCACACATTGACAGACATACAAGAGGATATATACACGGAATAAAACGTCTGCCTGGGTGGACAAAGGTGCTATCAGAGGGGAAGGAGCTCGGGAAGAGGGAACCATCTTACGTGATAAGTATTTTAAAATTTTTGCAATGTTTACCCTAACAATCAAAAATTGACGATTTAAAATGTATTTAGATTTTCAACACACACACACACAGAGGATGATTCAGATCATGTCATTTCTCCGCTCAAACCCTGCAATGCCTTCCCATTGTTTGCAGGATAAAACCCAAACTCTGGCCTTCGGGCCCTGTGTACTGTGTCCTTGGCAGGCCCCTCCGGCTTGCTTCAGTCTCCACCCCCAAGACCCCCGCCTCTGTCGGAAGTCTGCGCTGCTTGGCGCTTGCTGTTCTCTCTGCCTGGTGCGTCTTTCTCCTCTGCATCCACTGGCCTAATCACCTCAACTGCCCCCTCCTCAGAGGCCTGCCCTGACCTCCCAAGGGAAAGTAGTCGTCGGCGCTCTGTTACATGACTTTGCCTTTCATAGGACTTAGTATTGTGTGTCTGCTTATGTGACTGTTCATGGCCTCTTCCCTCTCTGGAATGTAAGCTGTCAGGAGAGCTCATCTAACTCGTTTATCATGGAGCCTCTGGTGTCTAGAACAGTGCCTGGCACACAGCATCTTATCAGGAGCTGTTGGGTAGTCGGACAAATGAGGAATGAGTGGACATATGGAAAAATGATTCGTGTTGGAAGGTTGAGTGGGTGGCTACAAGGGCGGGTGGTGATGGGTGGGCGGCTGGCTGGTTGCCTGGCACCTGGGTTGGCTGAAACTGACGCAGTGGGTCTGTTGCAGACCCCTCCGGCTTCTCCCACTCTCCCAGCCGCTTCCTCTCTCCCGCCTGGCGAGGTCATAAAGCTAATATACTACGTCTTGAAAGCTCCCTGGGCCCTTGCTGGATTCAGGAGCTTGAGCATCTCATGCATGACCTCAGTGAATCGCCACAATATGACGAGGTAAGTGTTTCCATGCTCTAACTTCCATATATGAGGGACCGGGGCCTCTGAGAGGCTGTCATTTGCTCTAAGATCACACACTGGTGGGTGATGAAATCAGGAGCAGCCCCAGGTCCAGCCCCAGTGTCTTCTTAGTAAGTTTCAACTACCATCTGAAAACGCAGACACAGAGGACGTCCAGGAACTGATTGGAAAATGTGGGGTGTCTCTACTCTTGAGTCTCCAGATAGTACCTTCCAAGAGGTATTAGGAAAGGACAGAACGGGGTACCCAGGTGGCTCAGTCCATTAAGCATCTGCCTTTGGCTCAGGTCCTGAGGTCCTGGAATCAAGCCCCGCATCAGGCTCCCTGGTCAGTGGGGAGTCTTCCCCCTCTGCCTCTCCCTCTGCTCTCTTGCTCTCTCTCTCTCAAATAAGTAAATAAAATCTTTAAGAAAGAAAAAAGAGGGACAACTGGGTGGCTCGGTTGGTTAAGCCATTGCCTTTGGCTCGGGTCATGATTCCAGGGTCCTGGGATCAAGTCCTGCATCGGGCTCCTTGATCAGCGGGGAGCCTGCTTCTCTCTCTGCCTCTGCCTGCCACTCTGTCTGCTTGTGTTCTCTCTCTCTCTCTCACAGATAAATAAATAAATAAATAAAATCTTAAAAAAAGAAAGAAAGAAAGAAAAAAGGAAGAACGAACAGATGCCCAGATCAGCACAGATACCCAAATTGGAAATGATAGGAGAAGGGGTGCAGGGAGTAGGGGCCGGGACACTTGGGTATGCCAGAGGAGTCTCTGAAGAAATTGGGGCATGACCAAAACAGGGTACTCAGGCATCTGATTAGGAGTCATTGCTAGAGCCCCAGCCCAGATGTAAGGGACCTGCCTGGGCACTGGGCCAGGAAAGTGCAGGTTTCCCTAAAGCACTCACTCCATCAGTCCCCGGTCTAACTGGTTTCTAGAGGTATGAACACACCCTCATATTGCACGAGGGGAAACTGAGGCTGCAACAGGCCCAAAGGAAATGCCCCCAAGCCCAGTGAAAGTGAGAGGAGGTTAGGCCTGAGGGGAAAGCGTCCCTAAGCAGCCCAAAGCCAAGCTGAGTTTGCAGGGACCTGCCTGTCCTGCTGCCTGGAGCCACCAGGGGGAGCCAGTCCTTACGTCCCGAGGGACGTGCTGGGGGTGCTGAGAAGACAGGTGGATGAGGGAGACTTTCTCTCTAAATTGTCCAGCTTTTTCCACAGAGAGGACACATTGCTTGCCGAATCATGAATAAGCTTTGAAGGATGAAAAAGCAGATGTTTAAAACCTTCCTGCCAAACCTGCCCCCGGATTGGGGGAGACGTCTTTGTGTTCCCACATGCGGACTTGAGGCTCCTCCAGCACCTACACCCTGAACGTGGCTCCCGGGCCTGGCCTTTATAAACGTTGCCAGCCTTGTTAACCCCAGTGCCACCGTTCATAGGATTTGGCATCTAGACGTGGGAGTCCTTCCTAATAAGGAAGGGGCCTGTGCCATCCCCGGGCAGGGCCCTCAGGTTGAGACTGCCCTCAGGTGTGCCTGAAGGATGAAGCGACAGGTGCGGCTGGCCCCCAGGTGTGGCCTCACTGTGAGAAACCTTTCTCTGGGGCTGCAGACACCCTGGTATCTGGCCTGCCCAGATTTCGGACTCTTGGAGAATTCCTCAGGGAAGACCTACTACCTAGGCCCTCTCCCTTTGGCTCCGGGGTGCCCCATCAATATACCAAGATCCCCTTTGGGTAGCCTCTCTGACTGCCCTGCCCAGGTCCCAGGCCCCTACTGCCTGTCCCCATCAACCCTGAATGCGCTCCGGGATCGCAGCTGGGCCTTGGGATAGGCAGTGAGCTCGGACTGAAGGCTCACCTGGCTCGTACTCTATCCTCACTCCTATCCCTGCAAGCTAGGGCTCCACTCTGCCTCAGAGCCTTTCCCTCAGTGAGCGGTTCTTAAACAGGGGTGACTCTGTCCCCCAGGGGGTTATTTGGTAACGAATAACGTGTGGGAACATTTTTGGTTGTCGTGACTGGCGGTACTTCTGGCATCTGACAGGTAAAGCCAGGGATGCTGCCGGACATCCTGCAGTGTACAGGGCAGGCCCCACGACAAAGAAATTGTCCAGCCCCAAACGTTGAGAGAGCTTGAGAACACAGCAGGGAGCGGGGGTGACACCAACGTGGAATTCACGTTGGGTGAAGGGGTGACAACACCAGAGAGGAAGAAGGGGGTGAGGGGAGCAGGGGAGGAAAGCAGGAGAGGTCCCCGGCCTGGAGCAGACAGACCGGGCTCCCCTGACCAGCTGTGTGACCTTGCACAAGTCTCTCCCTGAGCCTCTGCTTCCTCGTTTGTGAAAAGCCACACGGATTGGACCAGAAGATAAACCTGGATGAAGCGGACCTCGGGCCCTGGCGCACACGGGAGATGCTCGGTAAATGCAGGCCGGGGGTGTGGGGCGTGGGGCGTGGGAAGGCCCAGTACTCACCGCTGTGGCTTTCTCCATCGCTGCTGAGATAGGGGTAGTATTCGTGTGTTTGGCGCTGGTACAGGTCCGTGTCATAGGTAACCAGGTCTTCCGATGGCTGCTGAGAGAGGAGGTTGTCAGGGCTCAGGTGGTGGCGGGAAGACCCCAGCCGGCGTGGCAGCCCCCCCCCGCATGTTGGGGCCACACCACCCTCCCGCACTGAGGGACTGCGTCAGGCCTACAGCCCTCTCTCTGCCTGAAACTGTGAGAGGCCACAGCAGGGACGGGGGACCCAAGAGAGCAGAGTCTTGGCTCCTGCGGAACGGGGCTCACAGGGACTCCAAAGGTCACAGGTCAAAAGAGGACCCAGGCTGAGCGGAGAGCATGGCTCCCTCCACCCCCTCCCCTCACAGCGGCTCCTGAAGCCACACTCCCACTCACACCTGCACCCCCAGGTCCCCATCTCACGCACGAACTCTCACGTTCACACCAACACACCTACACCTCCCAATGTACAAATATTCCCCGTGACACCCACACTCCCACACATGAACTCACACTCACGTGCCCGCCCACACTCACTCCACAGGTCACTCGCACCCACACACCTGCGGCCACGTGTGTACACACGGCTGTACACTCACACCATAGGCACATATGGCCCCTTGAATGAACACACATCTCTTCACGCTCGCTCTCAGGCACCTTAAACACAGGCTCAGGCCCACACCATCAAGGCCCCTCACACATCGCTTGCATGCCCACCCTCAGCACACACACGTGTCCTCCTGCCAGGGTCTCCACAGCCTGTGCCCGGGGCCCAAGGCACCCTCAGGGCCCATGACGACCGATGGCCACTCACACTCATGGGTTCCACTGTGGTCACCAGGCAGGACTGGGGGCCATGGGCCTGCCAGAGCCTTGGTCCTCTCGCTCTCCAGCCTCCTCCTGACACGCCCCCTGGGATACTCCCTTCTCTTCCTCCCTTTGCTCTGCCCTCACCCCTCGTTCTTCCTCCCCACCCCCACCCCGCCCTCCTCTTCCTCCCTGCTCTCCTCTGCCCTCCTCCTCCTCCTCCTCCTCCTCTTCCTCCTCCTCCTCCTCCGCCCCCTCACCCCTCCCCGTCCTCTCCCCCTCCGCCCCCTCCAGCCCGCACTCCTCCCTGTCCCGGGGCAGAGGGACAGCACACCCAGTCTTCACAGTCATCAGGCCTCTCCCCACCCCCACAGTGTGTGCCCAGGGATTGCACAACAGCTACTGGGCCCTTAAGGGCTTAGGTGGGCGGTGAGGGGGCAGGGTGGGGCTTGGCGAGGGCCCTTGGGAGCCCACCTTCCCAGGAGTAGTCCCTGAGGGGTTTGGTGCCCCCTGCCTAGCTGTGTCTGGATTTCAGGGATTGAGAGGTCAAGGGTCAGAGACAGTGTGGCCAAGCTTCTGGGCCTGTGGCTTTCTTGAGGCAGACTTGGCTCTTCCTGGGACCACCTCCATCCCCTGCCCCCTCCCCCAGCTTCTTGGTGGTGGACCAAGGCTGGGGCTGGGGCGGCTGGCTGGAGCTGTCTGTGTCTGACCAGTAAGAAGGCCAGGAACCCAGCACCGGGTTTCCAACAGCGGGATGTCAGGCCTGGGGTGCCTCCTGGGGCTCAGAGGCCTGGCTGGGGTGGGGCGGGGGAAGGGAGCTGCCATTAGGCCAGGAAAGCTGAGTCAGGTGGGCAGGCCCTGTCAAGCCCTGCCCGACTCCCCCAGCGCTCCCCAGCCCTGCTGAGTGGGGATGGGGCGGGAAAGAGAGAGGGGTCCTCTCTGAGGGGCGCAGGTCTGCAGCTGCCCGAGGCTGCAACTGTCACGGAGGAGCAAGGGGCAGCGGTGATCGCCCGGGCTGCTGCCCTTGCCTCCAGGGCTCCCCTGGGATTCCTGCCGCTTCACGTCCAGCCCTGGTCCTTGTCCCACCCTCAGCCCCCGCCCTTGCTCCTGCCTCTACTCTACTGGCTCCTACCATGCCGCCCTTGAGCTCAGCCCCAGATGGGCCCAGCTCTGGCCCTGACCTCCCCTCCAAGCCCCCTGGCCAGTGCCCCAGCACAACTGCCGTCCTAGTCTCCGCTCCATTTCTTGCTGTCGTCCAGCCCCTGGGGACCTACCGGCCCCAGGCCCAGACCCTTCAGTCAACAACCCTGTCCCCTGTGCCAGGCCCCAGACCAGGCACTGGGGACCCAGACATAAATGAGCCTCTGTTTCCAGGAGCACCCAGGCCATGGGCTGAGACCTCTGGCCTATTGCCTCCTGTCCTCAAGCCTTCACCGTCCGGGGACCAGCTTCCCCCCACACCAGTCACCCCAGCCCCTCCACCGCCACCGTTCCGCCACCGTCCTCACCATTCTCAGCCCAGCACCCTGCCCAGGAGCTCAGCCTGCCACCCAAGCCCCATCTATAAATAACCGTTCAGGCCCCACCGATCACAGCCCCACCGTGGGCCCAGCCCTCAGCCCGCCGGGGCGCGCTCAAAGAAGCTAATGGCCCCCTCGCTGGGTCTCAGGCCAGGAGCTCCAGGGAGGAAACACCAACTTCCCACTGATAGCGAGCCTGGGAGGGCAGCTGGCTGGTCGGTGGCCTGGTGGGCAGCAGGCGGTCGTCTGAGGGCCGCGGGTCTGGCTAGTAGAGGAGTCCCGGTACTCACAGGGGGGACGAGGGGAAACCCTTCCATTTTGCACGCCTGTAACATCCAGCCGAGCTCCGAGCCGGTCAGGTCCCCTGCCTCAGTGGGGGCCAGTGCGGAGCCCCTCAGGATGGGGCGCCCCGTCAGGGGCCGGACGGACTCAGGGCGGGCGCAGGGCTCAGGCCTGCCCCCTGAGCTACAGGAGCCCTGGGTGAGCCCCCTCCCTTGACATTGCAGGGCCAGCGCAAGTTCCTGATTTTATCGAAGGGCCTGCCACTGGGAGATAGTCCCCTTGGGGTGACATCACCGCCCCAGCCCGTTTGCATAAATCTCTTGCGCTACATACAGGAAGTCTCAGGCCGGCTGGGGCAGGTGGTGCTCAGAGGGCTGGCCTGAGAGGCCATGGGGGCCAGGCCCCCTGCCCAGAGGAAGCTGGAACTGTGAGGGGCGGTCTTGGAGGCTGGGGTGGGAGAGAAAGAGGGGGACAGAGGAAGCCTAGCCCTACCACAGGGGGACAATGCTGCCCCCAGGCCCTGCTGAGGCCCCCTAACCCCACAGATGCCCACTGCTCTTGAGATCCCCATGTGGTCAACAGTCAGTTGCTTGGGGTCAGAGCCGGTAGCTTCTTCGAGTCAGAAGCGGGGTGCCTTCTCCAGGACTTCACTTTCTGGGCTCAGCCTGGCTGGCTGAGAGCTCTGATCTAGCAGAGTCCCACGCCTGGCTCTTCTGGGACTTGGATCCTCAACACCTATGTTCTGTGCAGCCTGGGGCTCAGCACAGGCTGCTTTCCCCCTCCCTCAGAGCCTCCCTGCCACCACAGGGCATCCTGGGTTCTTACACCCTCCACTCCCAGTTTCCCAAGGACCGCTGGTTCTTCCATATCCCTAGCAGCTCTATTCCCAACCCAGATTTCCCAGTTTCCCCACCCCTTAACGATACCTGAGAATCAATCTAGTCTTCCTGGTTTACAAACCTTTCTTGTGGGCACATCCATTCATTTTCCTACCCATTATTTATCCATCCATCTCTTCACCCGTCAAGCCAATCAGACATTCATTTCTTTATCGTTTTATTTAGCCATCCATTCCTTCATCCATTTATCTGTTAGCCCATTCATCCAGCCGCCTATTGTTCATCTACTTGTCCATCTAGCCATTGATATGCTCATATATTAGCCCATCCACCTGTTATTGATCTATCACTTTATATCTTCATCTGCTTATCTGCTGTATATCCAGCTCTCGATCTGTTCATCCATTGGCTCACCCATCCACCCACCCATCCATCTACTTACCTGCCCATCCAGCCAGCCAGCCAGCCATCCTTCTACCCACTCACCATCCATCCCTCCACCCACCCAACCATCCACTTACCCACCCATCCACCATCCATCATCTACCCACTCACTCATCCATCCATCCATCCATCCATCCATCCATCCATCTATGCAGCCTACCAATAACTGAGCTTCACGTTCTATGCTGAGTGTTGGGAAAATAGATAAGTATTGGACAAGATCCCTGCCCTCAGAGAGCTCCTGATCTAGTCTGGAAGACAGGGATGAATAGAGACTTTTTTAAAAAGATATTTATTTATTTATTTATTTGACAGAGAGGGAGAGAGAGAAAGCACACAAGAATGGGGACCTGCACGCAGAGGGAGAGGGAGAAGCAGGCTCCCCACCAAGCAGGAAGCCCAATGTAGGGCTCCATCCCAGGATCCCAGGACCATGACCCGAACTGAAGGCCAACACCCGACTAACTGAGCCTCCCCAGGAGCCCCAATTAGAGACATTTTTTTGATCCATTGATCTCTGGTGAGTCTACTCCACTGGGGAAGAACTTCTTGAGCATTCGGTTTCCTTCCATGTGTAGTCTAACCCTTTGTTTTATATCCCTTTCCCACTAAGACTAGCCTGCCTCCTTCCCATCAGTGGAATCCCAGAACCCCATGGTTCTGGTCCACAAGGTCTGGGTTCACCGTTAGATCTATTTCACTTCCATCTTCACTGGTTTTTTTGCATCTGCACTTGGGACTCTCCAAGGGGTCCAGGTCATAAGCCCTTAGGACTCCCTAGGAGCCTGTCCGATGCCCCTCCCAGGGTAGGGGCGAGGCCGCTGACTTGGCATCAGTTCCATCCCTGCTCCCTACTCCCCACCAAGAAGGCCATGTCCCAGCCGACTGCCTGTCGATGGGTTAGGTTTACTTCATGAGACCCCGGTCCTGCTTCTTCTGTTCATTCATTCATTTGTTCATTCTTCAATCATTCATTCATTCCTATCTTAGTTTGGTTTGTTTATATGTTTATCTATTCATTCATTCATTTAATCACTAACTCTTTACTGAAGTTCTTCCGTGGGCTGGGCCTGGGGAGGGGGCACAAATATGAATAAGGTGTGTCCTGGTCCCCCGGAG
This sequence comes from Mustela nigripes, assembly GCF_022355385.1. Classification (NCBI taxonomy): domain Eukaryota; kingdom Metazoa; phylum Chordata; class Mammalia; order Carnivora; family Mustelidae; genus Mustela; species Mustela nigripes. Next base: position 3,296,239 of record NW_026739491.1, read on the forward strand.
TTCACAGGCCTGCAGGGAGAACACGCATGTAAACAGATAGCATGGTCTCTGCGGAGGTGAGGGGACAAGAGAGCGGTGCTAGGTGCACCAGGGAACGATGGATTTGGTCAGATTCCCAGGTAGGAAAGCATGTGAGGAAAAGGGAACATCTGGCTGAGGAAGCAGCCTGAACAAAGGCAAGAAGGTAGAAGAAAACAAGGCAACAGGGAGCCCCCATCCTGTGGCAAGAAACAAGACAAGACACGAAAGCAAAGCTTGCACCCCTGGGGCAGACAAGGAGCCCATGCTGCTTGTGAGCAGGGAGTGTGATGCAGACAACGTACCCACCACTGATGTGTTCCCAGGGCCCAAGTCTCCAGGCGCCCCAGGAGAAGAAAGAGGTTCCATTATCCCAAGTCTGGCTGAGCCCAAGGGGCCTGGATACGAAGCCCCAGAAAAGATCCAGGGCCGCCCCTCTCTGAAGATGGGCACAATGTCTATGGCTCTCTGTGCAGTAAGTACCAGTGACTGTGTCCATTCACAGAGCAGCAAGCCCTCCCTACCCCCCCTTCCACTTCCCCTCCTCCCAAAATGCACCGGGGGCCTCTTCCTGATTCTTCCCCTACCCCCGCCTCCAGGGACCCACTATTATTGAAAGCCTTTGGAATCTTAGCACCCAGATTCTAAGCAATTCAGAGCAGCAAGAAGGGTCTGATAATCTGATAATCCACCACCCCAGGGCTAAGAGATCCTAAAGCGGGTTGGGAGGGGGGTGGGCAAAACTTTTCTGAGTGCCCAGCCCCGTGCTGGGTACTTCTACCCTTGAGATCTCACGTAACCAAGACAACCATCTGTTAAACTGAGGCCCAAGAGGTCAGTGACTTGCCCAGGGTCCAGCGTGTGCATGGAGAGCTGGGGCATCCGATCTGCCTCCTGGGTCCTTATGGAGAGAGAGGGAAGCAGAAGAAGAAGGAGAAACTAAACACAGAGAAGGGAAGGTGGACAGAGTTGGGAGGGAAAAGGGGGATTGGAGAGGAAGAGAAAGAAAAAAAAATGCGGGAGAAAGAGTCAAGGAAGGGAGCAGAGAGAGGTGATAGAAGAAAGAAAACAAGCAAGGCTGGTGGAGGAAGGGGAAGGCAAAGGGGAGGGAGAGAGGAGCCGGGACAGCCTCCTCCTCCTGCAGCCAAGGAAAGGGGACCAGAGAGGGTCCACGGTGTCTTGGGCCTGGGCTGTGGCTCTCATTATCAGTAAGAAATAGATTTGAGGGGCGCCTGGGTGGCTCAGTCATTAAGCGTCTGTCTTCGGCTCGGGTCATGATCCAGAGAGTCCTGGGATCGAGCCCCGCATCAGGCTCTCTGCTTAGCGCGAAGCTTCTCCCTCTCCCACAATCCCTGCTTGTGTTCCCTCATCTTGCTGTCTCTCTCTCTCTCTCTCAATAAATAAATAAATCTTTTTAAAAAAGAAATGGACTTGAAACAAAAAACTTGGGAGCTCCAGGGAATGAGAGACAAAAAAAAACATTTTTTGAAATTATTTTATTTTTGAATAGATAATATATGCACATGGTACAGAATTCAAAGGCGTGAAAAGAGGAAGGGCCACCCAGTTCCTGGGCCATAGGCTTCCTCCCCATTACCTACTTCTTGTGCATTTTTCTAGAGAATTCTGAGCAGACACAGTAAAGGCAGATACATCATTTTTAAAATTTTACACAGAAGGTAGCACATTAAAAACATGGCACTTCCCTTTGGTTTTATTTTTCCCTTAAATCCATTCCACGCCCAGACAAGGAGAGCTGTCTTGTTCTTTTTAATGACTGTATAGTATTTCACTGTTTGAATGGACTGTGATTTTTTTTTTTTTAAAGTAAACTCTACACCTGACATGTGGCTTGAATTCACAATCCCGAGAGCAAGAGTCATGTGCTCTACCCACTGAGCCAGGCAGATGCCCTAGATAGTGATATTCATCAATTATGAGAGATCTCATTCATATAAAAGAGAACACAAAATATTTCTGTAGAATTTAAGGAGAAATCATAAAGCTAACCCTTGGAGTGCCTGGGTGGCTCCGTTGGCTAAGCATCTGACTCTTGATTTCAGCTCAGGTCTTAATCTCAGGGTTGTGAGTTCAAGCCTGCATTGGGCTCTGCACTGGGTGTAGAGCCTATTAAAAACAAAAAACAACAAAAAAAATAACACTTCCATAGCCACCATCCAGGTCAAGAAATAAAACATACCCAGCACTCCAGAAGCATTCCCCAAATGTCCCCTTACACATCTCTCCCTCTCTCTAGAAATAACACTACCCTTAACTTTTTCAGTCATTATTTCCTCAATTTTCCTTATAGTTTTACCACTTAAGTAAACATCTCTAGAGTTGAGTTTTATTGTAACAGATTTTAATCTCATAAAAAAAGAATCATGGTGTAAATATTCTTTGGGGTCCTCCTCCCTCTTCCCACCGTCTGGGTGTTACGTGTAGGTAGCTGCGGTCCATTTCCACTGCTTATTGTATCCCATTGTCTAAAAATTGATTTAAACAGTCTCAGGGATGGACATTCTGGCTGTTTCCAGTATTTTCCTGTTACAAATCATAATACAATCAATAACATTGGATAGTTTACACACATGCAAGCGTTTGTCTAGGATAAATTCACCAAAAGTTCAAATGCTGGGTCAAAGGCAGTATTTTTATTTATTTACTTTTTTTTTTTTTTTAGGAAAGCTAGAGGGGAATATAGGGAAGGTTTGAGTTACACGTCTCCTGGCCAGGATGGGCTTGTAATGCTGGCTCGGGATGTCTCTTCTCATGCTTTTATGTTTGCTTGTCTCTAAAAAAGCACCTTTCGACAGCAAATAACAAAACACACTTTTCTGCCTTAAATGAAAACAATGTGCGAGACAGACCTACTGCTGTGGAAGCAAGTGTTTGATGGGAAGTTAAAATGCTATAAATTCTTTTTTTTCCTGTACTTAATTTTTCAAGGTTAATTTTGATGGCTAAGAGATAGGTACCAGAGGGGCGCCTGGTGGTTCAGCTGGTTAAATGTCCAACTTCGGAGGCGCCTGGGTGGCTCAGTGGGTTAAGCCTCTGCCTTCGGCTCAGGTCATGATCTCAGGGTCCTGGGATCAAGCCCCACATCGGGCTCTCTGCTCAGCAGGGAGCCTGCTTCCCCCCCTCTCTCTGCCTGCCTCTCTGCCTACTTGTAACCTCTCTGTCTGTCAAATAAATAAATAAAATTTTTAAAAAAATGCCCAACTTCGGCTTGGGTCATGACTGGGGATCCTCGGAGAGAGCCCCGTGTTGGGCTCTGAGCTCAGTGGGAAGTCTGTTTCTCCCTCTCTCTCTGCCCCTCTTCCTGCTTGTTCTCTCTCTCTCTCTCAAATAAATAGATAGAATCTTTAAAGAAAAAAGTCATCTAATTAAAAAAAAAAAAAGACTGGGGGACACCTGGGTGGCTCAGTCAGTTAAGTATCCACCTTTAGCTCAGGTCATGATCCCAGCATCCTGGGATCAGTCCATCATCCAGCACCCTGCTCAGCAGGGAGCCTGCTTCTCCCTCTACCTGCCACTCCCTCTGCTTGTGCTCACTCTTTCTGACAAATCCATGACTAAAATCTTTCAAAATAAATAAATAAATAAATAATGAAAAAAGATTGGTTCTGAAAAGAAAGTCACCACAACTAAATACACACTGAGTTAAAAACCCTTGTGACTCCCCTATAGACACTAATAAATAGTGTCATATAATAACCTAAAATTGGGATGCCTGGGTGGCTCAGTAAGTTAAGAGTCTGCCTTCAGCTTAGGTCATGATCCCAGGGTCCTGGGATCAAGCCCTGCATCGAGCTTGGCATTGGACTCCCCAAACCCTAACCCTAAACTTGCTCAGCAGGGAGCCTACTTCTCCCTACCCCCCTGCTCCCTCTCTCTGTCAAATAAATATACAAAAATCCTTTAAAAAATTTTTAAAGTAATTACCTAAAATTGACTTTAAAAGCCCTTAAATTGGGGTGCCTCAGTGGGTTAAGCCTCTGCCTTCGGATGAGCTCATAATCTCAGGGTCCTGGGATGGAGCCCCGCATCGGGCTCTCTGCTCAGCAGGGAGCCTGCTTGCCGCCCCCCTGCCTGCCTCTCTGTCTACTTGTGATTTCTCTCTCTCTTTCTGTCAAATAAATAAAAAAGTCTTAAAAAAAAAAAAAGAGGTTTAAAAGCCCTTAAATTATAAGTAATGTTGAAAATGACACCTCTCTCATATCTTAGCTCATTGGAAAAAAGACCAGACAATTTATTTGGATTTTATAGCATAAGTGCACAGGAATTTTTGACTCTCTTCTTTTGATGTCAGAGGAATTGTCTTTTTTTTTTTTACTGAGTTATAGCCGACACATACTATTATACTAGTTTTCGTGGTACCGTATTTTAAGTCTTGAGATAGATAGACATATTGTTGTATCGTCCTAATCAAAATTGTACCAACCTACCCTCTTCCCACCAGCAGCATATGACATTGCTGTTCCCCACGCCGCTGGACGAGTGGGCAGCTCTGTGGAGGGACAGAGTGGCCAGGCAGGCCTGGGCGGTGGATGGCCAGGCAGCCCTGTGGCCTCACTGGGCTGGGCGGGCTGCCGAGGGGGTAGGCATGGTGCTAGTGCAATCTCAGGGTGAGCAGGCAACAGGAAACGTGGGGGCTGAGTCCTAGAAGCTGAGTCCACAGAGGGAGACATGACCCCTGACCTCGCAGACCCCTTAACCTCTGCCTCAGAGAACTCGAAAAGAAGGGACTGACACACACATACCCCCACCCCACCCCCCACTTTCCCAGCAACCAGCCCCTCATGGGGAGTGACAGAGGTGTGGGAAAACTCGGGCCTCAGACCCAGAGCTGGGAAAGTTGACCAAAAAGAGCTGAGCCCGTGTACAGAAATGGCCGTCTTGCAACTTCCTCTCACAGTTGAGACACTGGGAGAGGCTCCTTGGGCCGCAGCCTGCGTTGCTTGGGCCGCTGTGAGCTCTGCAGCTCTGGGCAGAGCACTGGGCTGACTCTTGAGTGCACGAGGATCTCTGGCAAGACCCCTGGCCTCACTGGGCCTGTTCTTGAGCAGGAAAGACAGGGATGAGCTCGTTCTAAGGAGTGTTTCCTTGCAGGCTGGTGGGGGCGAGCCCTCCAAGAAGAGTGACGGGCCTGCTGAGGAGGAGGGTGGGCGGGCCAGGCCTCACAGACAAGGGGCTATTTGAAGAAACTCTGGAAGGGAGCGAGGGAGCGAGCTAAGCAGACACCTGGGCGAAGAGCTCCAGGAAGGGACCCCGGGCTGCACAAAGTGTGAGCCGGGGAACAGCAGGGCGCTGGTGGAAGGGGAGGGGAGAGGCTGGCGGCCGGGGCAGGTGGGGCCCTAGAGGAAGACCCTGTGGACATTCCATTTGGACTGAGTGAGACCCAGGGGACATGGAAGGCAGGATATCTTCTCTCTGATTTGCATCTGAAGCTGGTGCCATTATCTTCCCTCGGGTGCAGATGAAGACAGTGAGGCCCCGAAGTGGCCTTTGCCCCGGACGTCCTGGCTCAGCCCCCCTGTGGCACAGGCGAGGCCCCCCCACCCAGGGCTGCCCGAGACCCCAGCCCCTACCCACAGCAGGCGCTCAGGAGGTGCTCGTGGGCCCCCACAGAGGGGAAAGAGCCGGCCTGGGTTGAGCCCCTGGGGTCTCCTGGCGTTCACTCCGCCCACCCTCACTTGGTCCTGTGAGGCAGGCATTTCTTCCCGGGGCTACTGCACAGACGGGGGGCGGGAAATGAGGCTCAGGTGGCTGGGGGTGCACCCAAGGACACACAGCTGGTGAGTGGGTGGGAGGTGACTGCAGTGGCCTCAGGCCACTGTCCCTACCTCAAGTTTCTCCCCTGGGTATTTCCCTACTTAAAAATCATCCTTAATTCTCGCTTGTCCACAGGGTGCAAGCCAACGCTCTGAGGCCTTTGCGGGAGCCCCTAGCACCCAGGGTCCGCCTGATTTTCCACCCTCCCCCACCCACGTGGGCCAGCCCCACCCCCACCTCCAGCCAGAAGACACGACTCAACATTCCCAGAACCTCTTTCTCAATCTCCCAGACCTTGCTCACAGGCCCACCCCTTCCACACCCTAAGGCCTCGGAGTCTCATGGGCTCTCCTCCTCCTCAGTCTCTCCTGTGCCCCCCGAGACACACCCTTCCCGTTTACCTCCATCTCTCCCCACTCTCACCCCCACCTCCACCCCTGCCAGTCTCTCCTCTCACCCTGTGCCAGTCCCCCGCACTGGGCCAGCTCCCCAGCCCCGGCAGCCAAGAGGCACAGCTCTCTAGAGTAGCCCAACCTCCTCCGAGGCCTGAATCTCGGCCACCTCTCCTCACCCCGTCTCCTGCTGACCAGGGCTGCAGACCGGGAGCTCACCTCCTGGCCACATCACTCAGCCTCCGGCACCTCAAACCCACCGCCACCCACAGCGACTTCCTTCTGCTCACCACGGGCCGCCCCCCCCACACCCCTGCCCTGCTCGCTCACTGAGGACGGCACGGCTTCCCCTCCAGGCGCAGGCCCCCTCCTCAGTGGAGCCCCTTCCACGGTCCTCTTCTATCTAGGTACCCCCGGATCCTTCTTCAGGGTTGGCTCTGCGGCCTCTGCGCAAGTTCCTTCCCCAGAGGGAAGCTCCGACAACTCAGTTCTATAGAGGGAGCAACAGGACCCACTTCCCAGAACTGGCCAAAGCACTGAAAGAGAGAATTTGTGTCAGTCTTTACCTGATACACAGAAGGGTTCATTCAGCTCCCATTCCCCACACTGGCCTCCACACACACTTAGGAGTGTGGTTCTGGAGACCTCGATAGGAATTCTGTCCCTGCCCTTCATTCTCTGTGTGGCGGAGAGCAAGTCACTTCTCAGGGCCTCAGTGTCCCCACCTGTAAAATGGGGACAATATTTGGCCACACCTCACAGGGGTGTGAGAATTCGGATAGAAAGTATGATGTTCACAGGCCCTGTGCATGCCCGGCGTCCCTCCAGCGGGAGGAAGGCTCAGCCCTGTCCCTGAGGGCTCAGGATCCCAGCAGAGCTCCTCCACAGCCTCCTTGGGAAAAGAGAAATGTGGGAACCTGGGGAACGAGGAAGCCGATGGGGCTAAGCCCCAAGATAGCCATGCCCCTCCCTCCTCTACCCCAAGACACTTGGCTCTCACCCTCCCTGAGCGAGCAACCAGCTCCTGGGAAGAGAAATCCAGACAGAAAAGCAGCCCAGGTCTGGAGCAGGGACCCTGTGATAGGGGGAGGGGGCCTTTTGAAAAAAAAAAGGAAAGGTAATAATTATACAGCAGCCATCGTGGGCCCAGCACACTGGATCTTTACAGCAAGGCTATAGGATGGGGACGATCTCCATTTCACAGAGGAGAAATGGGGCTCAGAGTGGACACTCTTCCAGGTCACAGGGCAGAGAGGGCCAGACTCTGGATTGGACCCAGGCTTGTCTCACCCCAAAGCCCGCGCTCTCAGCCCAAAGCTACCCAGTGTATATGCCATGAGCCCTTGGGAAGGGGTCTCTATGCATATGATGGGAGGCTCCTGGGGGGGGGCGTAGTGGTGGGGGGCAACTTGGACTTCAGAGCTCTGAGACCCAAGGCCGGTTTAAGGATGTCCAGGGGTCTCAGGTGGGGGTGTGGACAACCCAGGGTGCAGAGCAGAAGGCACGGGGCCTGGAAGGAGTTAACTGCATGAGGGGCCTGAGTGAATCAGAGGCTCCACAGGCTGCGATGGAAATTCCCTGTGCATGGCGTGTGGTCACCCAGAAAAGGGAAATGGTGCTTTTCGGAGCAGGGGATGGCGGGGGCTGGAGCCCGGGAGCAGACGCCTGGCCGGGTGGGGCTGGCGAGGGTGTTGTGACCAAAGACTCCTGGCCTCAGGCTCTACTTAGGCCCTGGGTGGGAAAAGGGTGGCGAGGAGCCTCCAGACCAGGCCAAGCCTGGACATTCTATGGAGTGCCCATGGGCTCTGAGGGATGGGTAGGCGTTCACCAGGCCCAGAGGAAGGAAGGGCACTCGGGCCGTGGGAACTGTTGGCACCAAAGCATAGGGGTGTGACTCAGCATGAGAGTCTGTCCCCCATGCTTTTTCTGGGGAACTCTTTCCTGTCCTTCGGGGCCCATCCCAAGTGCTACCCCTTCCCACCCCAGGAAGCGACATCTCTCCCTTTTCATGTCCCAAGGCCCCAGCTTCCTTCTGGGAGCTCTCCGAATTCTGTAACTCAGCTGCCTTCTCCACAGGGCGGTGGCCAGGGGGCCCTGTCCTAGCTTTAGAGACAGCATGCCCCCCAGCTTAGAGTTGGCACCGAGTGGGTGCTCGGTGTTTATGAAATGACAGTTCCACAGAAGAGGACTCTGACACTCAGGAAGGTTAGAAACGCATTTAGCCAGCCGGCTCTGACTGATCTGGGGTTTTTGCCTCACCAGGGACTTGGTGGGAGAGAAGAAACAGGACAGTCTCTTCCCTCAGAGTCAGGCAGGAGCCCTGAGCACAGAGAACCTGGCCACGGGTGGCCGTTTCTGACAACCTTGCCGGTCCAGAGCCTGCTCCTCTCTCAAGGACCAGGCCGGCCCTACTCCTCCCTTGTCACAGCGCTGGGAGCTGTCTGTCCTGCCACCAGGGAGACCGGGGTAGGAGAAGTTGCAAGCAGTCAGGCAGGGAGACAAGGGGCTTGCTCTTGAATCTGAATCCAGGCATGTTCTAGCTGTGTCGCCTTGCACACCTGAGCCTTGCTTTCCACTTAATGGTGGAGGCAGAGCGGAACAGGCTTGTTTCTAGGGTCAGAAGGAACGAGCTAGTGTAAACTGTGAAGCTCTGCACCAGTGGGAGGGAGTCTGTCTGTTACGGGTAATGAGCGTTGATTATGTGGCCTGTCATCTCTCCTGGGGACAGTCTCTGGCTGCAGGGCCCTCCGGTTCCTAAGTAGGCTGTGCTGTGGCCTCAGGCCCAGTGTCCGTCTGTCCCAGTCCAGTCTGCTCTGCACCGCATGAGGGATTGTGCCCCCACCAGCCCAGAGAGTGAGCGGGGAAACTCAGCACAAGGAGAGTCGCAGCTGGGTCCCCTTGTCCAGAAGGATGCCCGCTGAGATCCCAGGTGCCCAGAGTGTCCCTGAGGCGCCCAGGCTCCCTGGTTCCTGTGGAGGGTAAGGGTGCCCAGAGAAGCCGGCCTCAGGAGGATGGACGGCCAGCATGGTGGCGGCCATTGGCATTGGAGCTCTTCCAAGAGCAAGGGGAACTGAGAAGTGTGGGAATGTGCCTGGCGCAGCCCGGGGGAGCTGGCGGCAGGAGGGAGGGGCTGCTCCCAGGACTCCAGACCACCTGGGTCCAGGGGGGTGAAAAGGAGAAGGGGACCCTCTGGCCAGTGACTGTGGGGTTGGGGGTCACCAAGAGGTGTTTGCAGGTTGTCGACACAAAGCTGGCCAGGCCTCGGGAGGCTGGGGAGTTGTGTGGAGAAGGAAAGAGGAAGCCATGGGGAGAGGGGGGTGGGACTGCCGGGGATGGAGTGGGGGTGGGGGCTGGGGGCCTGGAGCCACGGCGCCACCACTTCACTTCTCCCGGTTTCGGTTTGTAAATAGCTGCTGGCCCCAAGCAGGCGGGATGGGCCCTGCCCCAGCTGTGGCCTGAGTCCAGGAGGCCCAGGTCTGAGTAGCTGCCGATGCTCAGGCCCTGCGTTTGAGGACCCCAGGAGGCAGGGAGGCTGGCCTGGCTTTTGGCCTGGGTGGGCAGGTTTGGTGGGCCCAGCACTGGGCAGCCCCGACCTGTGGTCACTGAGGTAATGCAGCTGGGACAGAACTTGATGACTTGGCCACACGGGGCTTATTTATAACTGGGCCTCCGTGGGCAGAAGCAGCTGCTGAGCCGCCAACTCAGCACTTGGGCTGGCCCGGGCCACCAAGGCAGGGGACAGAGCAGTGGGGGCTAGGCTGGCCTGAAGGCCCCTCCGACTGGGCCGCAGGGTCTTGCCATCCCCAAGGCCTTGCTGGCTGGAACCAGTCCTTGTCTTTCTGGGCTGCCCAGGCCTCGAGGTTTAGGGGTTCTACATGCAAGGTGGGTGTCTCAGAACCTCCTAGACTGAGAGGGTGTTGCGATTCAGTCAGTGGACTGGTCAGTTCCCCGGGGGCTCAAGCCTTGGCCTCCAAGCAACTCTTCCCTTGGCCTGCAAAGCAACTCTTTGCCCAGAAGTCGGGCGCTGTCAGCAAACTCAACAAGAAGCAGAGTCATCTCCCCACCCCTTCTTGCAATCGCTGGGCTTAAAAACAAACCAAGATACATTCGGGAAGAGGGCAATGCCAGCGCCCAAGGCCTGGCCTTCATGGTGGAGGCTGACAGAGGAGGAGGAAAGACGTGGGGCCCTCCTGAGGCTCCCATGTTGCCCCACCCATCTCCTTCTTGGGCAGGAAGCCCTGGCCTTGCGCACCCCCCCACCCCCCGCTCCAAAAGACCACTTATCTTTCTTCTGAGTAAGAACCTGAGGGCGCCATCAGTCCCCTTCCCAAGGTTTGCAGAAATAAAGAGGTTCCTAAAATCTCCCCCGCGACACACAGCTTTGAATCCTCCCGATCGACCCTGTCACCTACTGCTCTCTGTCCCATCAACACCCTGTCTCCCAAAGTTCGTCCCGGCCTTCCCATCTCCAAGCCTTGTTCCAGTCTGGCCCCCTGCCTGGCATGCCCCTTCCTTCCCCCGAGTCTCTCCAAGACCCCTCTCTGTCAGGGCCTATGCCAAGCCCTGCTCTGGGGCTCCCAGCCTCAGTGCTCGCCTTTCTCCATAGCAGAGGCTCCTGAAATATAAAATTCAAGGGTCATGTCAGAATTGGAGCAGAAATGGGTGACAGATTTTAGATCGGGGGTGCCACAATCACTACACAAAAGAGGAAGCTAATGCCTGGCGTGGGTCAGGGATGGCCAAAGGCACTCAGTGAGCAAAGGACAGAGCTGAGACCAAAACGATGCACCCTGACTCCTGGCCTAGAGCTCTGACCCCCAGACCTCTGACTTCCCGGGCCCCAGCTTCGCCTTGCGTGACGGCCCCGCCCAGCCCCTTCCACTTGGTCAACGCTCTTGGGGATGGGAGGGATGGGGACCTGGTGTGGGGGCACCTTGGGCCATCCATCCCCCAGGTCTGGGCCCCGGGATGGCAGGCCTGCTTAGGCCCCTCTGGGCAGAGTCGGGGTGCCCGGCCCAGAGCCACCCGGGGCCGCAGCTGCCCTGTTTCCACATCGGCAATAGCAAGTCCGGCGCCTGAGAAAACAGGAAGCGCCCAGTCACCACAGGAAGCGTGTGTGCGCAGCCTCCCCACCCCCGGCCCATTGCAAAACGCCAACAGCCCCATTACCACAGGCACCACACAGTGGCGGGCAGAAACGCTCTGGCCGCCAGGCCTCCTGAAAAATTGGACAGAAGGACTCCAGCCCTCACTGGCCTGGGCCAGGCCACAGGGTGAATGTCCAGCTGTGGCCTCGAGGAGACCGCGGTCTCCTAGGGTTCACGCCTCATGCCTTACTCTGGATTCTCAGCCTAGTCCCAGGCCGGCCTATGCTAGGCCTGCTTTGGTCATCATTAAATCAGAATACGGGGTGAGGGGTCATAGGGAAGCCATTCATCTGACCTGGAGGCTGGTGCTGGATGGAGGACTCCGGGCCTGGCCTTCAGACCCTGACAGGGCCTGATCCCCAAGCCTCGCTGAGGCAGTTGGCCTAGATCCCGCCACCACCACCACCCCGCACCCCCCCGCCCCGGGGAGCCATCTGCTGTCAAGTCCACACCTGCCACACCCTCTGCCCAGCCCCAGCCCTGCCCAACCTCAACTTTGCTGGCCCCTGGGGTCCTGCCTAGGCTAGCCTTAGGAGACCTGGGCCCTTCCTCATCCCGCCCTGTCCGCCCGGACTCACCTCCCATTTCTGGCCACCCGGCCTCAACCCCTGGAAGGAGATGGGAGCGCAGCAACGCTGAGGCCCCGCGCCTGGGGAGGCCTGTGCTCCTCCAGCCCCGAGGACAGCAAGGAAAAGAGAAGAGAGCAGAGCATTTCATGGCTATAATAAATCAAAGGGGGAAGTCAGAGCAGGAGAAATAAGAAACTTCCCTACCCTGGGCACAGGGACCTGCCGGGCAGCTGCCCCTGGCTCCCCACGGCCTTCCCTCCTCCCTCCTGCTTCCCTGGCCAGGGCCCAGATCTGGTACTCGCTCCTCAGGCCTAGGGACCCCACCTGCCCAGAGACCTCCTGGGCACCTGGCAACGCTGTGCACCCCCGGGTGCCTCTAGGGTTGGGGCCTCAGTTTCCTTCTCAGGGACACAGACATCCCTGGGGCGTGGGCTGGTTTGGAGACAGAACGGTCAGGCTGCCCAGCAGAGAGGGCTGAATGAAGACGGCCGGTGCCCCTCCGGACAGGACAAAGGGATCAAGTTGATGAAGGGAAGGTGCGGCGTTCTGGGAATTCCTAGTGGACAGCCGGGCTTGGCAGGACAGGTGGTCTGTGAGATCAGACAGGAAGGCCAAGGCAAGACGCAGGAGTGCAGAGCAGAGCGGGGGCTCGCAGGGCCCGGGATCCCGCTGAGCCTCTGAGATCACGCTGCTTCACTCACAACCTTGTCAGGCAGATAAGATGAGAAAGAGGCCGTGACTGCTGGGAGCCCAGGCTACAGAGCCAGACAGATGGGACAACACGCAGTGCATGACCCTGGCCAAGTGACCTCACCTCCTGCCCTCAGTTTCCCTACTTGGAATATGCCTACCTTGAAAATCTGTAAAGAAAGACGAAGGAAGTCATGGAATGGGGCCTCGGGGAGCTGGTGGGGCCTGCATCCTACAGGGGCTGCCACTCCCATCTCCTCCCAGAAGCACCCACTTCCTCCCTCCTTTCCTCTTCACCTGCCCGAGGAGGGGTGAGAACCTCCACTCCCTGCTCTTCTCTGCACCCCAGGGCCCCTGGCCTCGCTCTGACCTGTCCTGATTTGGGAGAGTGTTAGAGTTGGGGTTCCCAGCCCTACCCCAAGGCACTCCCTCCATGAGAGAGACCTTGGAAACCCAAACTCATGCCTTGGCAGGACTCCCCTCTGCTGTTCACACACCTCCGGCTGTCACACAACACCCCACTTCCCCCGGCAGACAGCCACATGGGTCTGAACCACCTGGGGCATTCACGAGGGGCTTTACACACATAACATCTCATCATCCTCACAGCTGCGGGTCTCTTGCCCCCATTTCAAATATGGGAAAGCTGAGGCTCATAGGGGAGGAAGGTCAGCTGGCCGAAAGGAGCAGCTCAGAGCATGAGAGCTCAGTTCTGTCCGCTAACTCGGTGGAAATCCTGCGCAGACCATGAGGCAGAACAGCAGCCTTTTGTTTGCAGAAAGACTTTGAGCCTTTTGGGGGGTCACTGCTGCCCAGACCCCGTGGTCACAGCCTCGCCCCAGCTCCACTTGCCCTGTCTCCCTCACCAGAGTCTCGAGCTTCTCCTGTTCCAGGTTGTCAGATGTCGGGGTTGGAAAAAGTCCAGAGGCGCGTGCCCATGAGAGCAGAGAGATTAGGGAAGCAGAAAAGGGGAGCAGTTCCCCGAATCAAGCCAAATGTTCTCTGTGGCTCCCCGCCCTACGCATGCACACCTAGCAGGGGCGCTTAACTGCCTGGGGAGAAAGCCCCAGGGGAGACGTGTTCCCCCCGTAGTTAGAAGCAAGGCGTTGGTGCCAGATATTTGTGGGTTTAAATCTCAGCTCTGCGACAGAGTCCATCCCTGGGTAAGGGACTTAACCCTAGAACAGAGAGAAGAATGCCTCTCCTGGCTTGGAGATTTCACAGAAGGGAAGTTTGTTTCTAAAAGCCAAGGGCTTGGGGCACCTGGGTGGCTCAGTGGTTTAAGCCCCTGCCTTCAGCTCAGGTCATGATCTCAGGGTCCTGGGATTAAGCCCCACATAGGGATCTTTGCTCAGTGGGAAGCCTGCTTCCCCCCCTCTCTGTGTGCCTCTCTGCCTACTTGTGATCTCTCTGTCAAATAAATAAATGAAACTGTTAAAAATAGATAAATAAATACAAGCCAAGGGCTCAGTCCCCCTTCATGCATGGTCTCAGACAGCTTCGTAACGGCTCTATTATTATTCCTCCCATTTTACAGCTGAGGAGTCTGAGGTGAAGGAGTCTTCCCCAGGTCACACAGCCGGGCAGGGGCTTGAATCCCAGTCCCAAGTGACTGTAAGTCAGAAGCATTTACACCACCTCAGAGGGGTCCCCCTTCCTGCTCTCCTAGGTCCCCCTTCCTGCTCTCCTGTTCTCTGCCACCGCCAGCCTACGGGGTAGGGGGCCCTGAGTGACAAGTTCAACCATGACGGGCTGGCCCTGCCCTACTGTGGTGCAGTCCCAGAATGGCTGACTGCCCTTGCTCCTGGGCTGGGCTTGAGGACGGCTTCCTGGGCACACAAGGGGCTGGGACCAGCTGCAGCAGGGACTCCTCCAGGCGGCTCCCCGGCCATATTGTTTGGGGCCACCCTACCCTGTAACCAGGATGGGTGCCTGACCGTCTGCCATGGAGGGGTGTAAGTCCTTCTAGGGGGCCTGCTGGTAGGGCAACCAAAGGGAGAAGCTGGACTTGAGCTTCTCTCTTGTTCAGGCACTTTCCCAGACCCTGGGAGAGGTCTCAGCAAATCTGTATTGTGACTTTGTAGTCTTTTTTCTTCAAAAGGACCTCAAATTGTATAAGCATGGTATAGCTCCGTAGAAGCCAGAGCTAGGGCTCTATGAAACCTAGCTCTGTCCCCAGGCTGTGGACCGTGGAAAGAGTTCCATCCTCCTCTTCATCTGTATTGTGTGACCTTAGGCGAGACCCCACTTTCCCATCTATGCAAGGGGGATGAAGCCTGGCGTTAGGCGGGTACAGCAGGGGCAATGAGAAGCCTTTACTAAAGGCTCAAATTCTCCGAGGGCTTTCACCAGCCTGTACTTGTTCCATCTCCAACAGCCCCGTGGAGTAAGCGGAGCCTCCTAATCCCGCTTTCCAGCTGAGAAAGGGAGGCTGGGAACTGAAGACGCAGGCCGGAGCCCCTCCCTCCATGCACTCCCCCAAACCCCGACCCCAGGGTCTGCACCCAGGATGGCGAGCCCAGCGTGGGAGGAGTGGGGAACAGAGGATGCGGGGACCGCGCGGAGGAGGCAGGGGGAGGAGGCGACGTCCCGCACTGTCTCACCGCAGGACCGACCTCGGTGCTTATCTGCTCGGGCAGCTTCCGCCCCCCCAGCCCAGCCCCCCGCCGCAAGCCGGGCCCCCGCCCCCCGCCTCCGGAGCGCCCGCCGGGTGGCGGGGAGGGGCCCTCCCCCGTCGCCCGCCCCTAGGGAGCACCGAGCTGCAGCGGGCCGCTGCCCGGCCGAGCGGAGAGGAGCCCGGCCCCCAGGTGAGGAGCCGGAAGCGATCAATAACGCCGGGGCGGGGGGAGACTGGGGGAACAGGGGGTGGCGGGGGGGGGGGGCACCGGCGCGGGGAGGCCTCCTGGCTCCAGCCCGCCGCCCTGGCCTCCCCTGTCCACGCTGGGAGCGGGGTTCCCCAAAGCCGCGGGAGCAGGAGGAGCGGCGGGGGGGGGGGGCGGTCTACGCAGGTTTCTGAGTGACTCGAGCCCCCCACCCACACGCACGCGCGCGCGCGCACTAGCAACGCCCACGGGCGCCCCTGGCACAGATGTGGGAGGGAAGAGAGAAGTGGAGACACCTTGGAGAAAGTGAAAAGCCAGCCACAAAACAAAACAAAACAAAAAAGAAAAAACAAGAACAAAAACGGGAGGAGACGCCCGCCACGTGCGACCGGCAAAGTTCAAGCATCACAAATACATAAAGAACTTTTGGAAGCCCACGGGGGGTGGGGGGAGGGGAGGAGAAACAGGGAATCCGTCAGAAAAATTGCTAAAAGACCTGAACGGGCATTTTTAAGAAGAGGAGGCACACGTGTTCGGTGACCGTCTGAGGGATGCTCCCGCTCATTGGTGTTGAAGGAACCACGAGGACGACCAGGGTGAGATGCTCTTTGACACCACTGGGAGGGCTTAAACGACCCAGCTGGGCAGCACCAAGTGTTGGAGAGGTGATGGAGCCGCGGGGTATTGCTAGTCAGCGGCTTTGTAACCACTAGAGAGAACAATCTGGCCTTATCTTATAAAGCGGAGACCCAGCAGATCCATACCCCACCCCACCCCACCCCAGGCATAAAAGAGAGACCTTGGCAGGTGCTCCAAGAAACCCTGGGCTAGAACGTTCAAAGCTGCCCCCCCCTTTTTTAATTAACACATAATATATTATTGGTTTCAGGGGTACAGATCTGTGATTCATCAGTCTAACACAATTCACAGGGCTCACCATACCTTCCCCAGTGTCCATCATCCAGCGACCCCATTCCCTCCCCCAAGCAATCCTCAATTTGTTTCCTGAGATTAAAAGTCTCTCATGGTTTGTCTCCCTCTCTGATTTCGTCTTGTTTCATTTCTTCCCTATAGCAAAAGTCTCAAAGTCACCCAAAAGTCCACCAACAAGAGATTGGGCTAATAAATTCCAGTGGATCCGTCCACACATGGTTCAGCAGTTCCAAATGAACCAATTTCACATAATAACATGAATGAATCTTACTTGATTCATTGCCTTGAGTGAAAAAGCCAGTTCCAGAAAACAAATACTTGCCCTTCCTGTGAAGTTCAAAATCCAGCCAAACCGTATCTCTGCAAATAGCAAGGTTGGTTCCTTCCTTCTAATACTTTTGTTATTAGGAGATGACAGAAGACTTAAGAGTAAGTCTGAGAATTCAGGAGAACCGGTAGGGAAAAAAAAATGTAGTTGGTTTACCAGATATCAAAGCAATATGTAAAAATAATTTGCCTTCCTGTGGGCTATCAATAAATCATCCAGAATGTAATGCGTATTATCCTATTCAAAATAGCTGCAAAAATATAAGATACTTTAAAGCAAATATTAATAATTATGCAGGTCCTAAATGAAAACAATTGTAAAACTCACTGAATAATGTAAAAGAGAACCATATAACAACTTTTATTTTCCTTGGTTTTAAAAAAGAGCCAAGTGGAGCCTGAGTGGAGCGTGTGACTCTTGATCTTGGGGTTGTACAATCAAATTCCACATTGGATGTAAAGATTACTTAAAAATATAATCTTTAGGGTGCCTGTGTGGCTCAGTTTTTAAATGTCTGCCTTCGGCTGGGGTCATGATCCCATGGTTCTGGGCCCAGTGGGAAGCCTGCCTCTCCCACGCCCCCTGCTTGTGTTCCCTCTCTTGCTGTGTCTCTCTCTGTCAAATAAATAAATAAAATCTTAAAAACAAATAAATAAGCAAATAAATTCTCTAAAAATCAATCAATCAATAAGCCAATCTTGTCTTTCCTTCCAGAAGCCCACAGGGCAGGCGGGAATGCAGGAGACCGGGCTAAGAACCCCAAAGACACACAACACTGAGAGCCTTCAGCCTGGACAGATTCAGAAAGCTTCAGGGAGGAGCAGGCTTGTAAACGTGCTAGATTTCAATCAATAGACAGCAGAAGGGGAAGAACATGCCAGGCCCGCCAGGGGATGGGAAAGGGGTTGTAAAGGGGGTTATAAAGGCAGAGAGGCCGGACAGAAAGTAGTGAGGCTTGGCTGCGCATGGGCTGCCTGGGAAGGGTTGCTAGGGGATAGGGGGGTTGCTATGGAGTTGCTGGGGCCTCATCTGGCCAGGGCTCAGGATTCGGAGTAGCTAAGGCTACTCTAGGAAGAATGACTTGAGAGAGGGTTAAGGTCAGGGGTACCCCCGAGGGAGGCCTGGTATGGAGAGGTGGAGCCTGAATCCATTGTAAGAGCATCCTTATTTCAGCTGTGACCTTGGGCAAGGTGATCCCGGCCCTGAACCTCAGATGCCTTTTTACCGAGGTTGCTGCCCGCCAGTGGACTCCATGGAAAGCCCTGAGAAGGAGGCCCACATTCTGGAAGCAGAGAAAATGTGCATCAACCCCCAGCCTAGCGCATCTAGCACTGCACTCCTGGAGGAGGGGTAAGGTTGTCATAACATTGGCAATGCCCGACCGTGATGGTCTTGCAGTGACCGGCTCCTCCTCAGGCCCGGGCCCACGGGCAATCCTACCTTCTGGAAATAGAGGGCTGAGACCTGGTGGCTGACAAAGCCCCCACTAAAGAGACCAGAGCCAGGAAGAATGTGTTAAATTCAGACCCAGCGAAGTCAGAGAAATAGGTCTGCAGTTCCCCCCCCCCCGCCCAGTCAGACGTCTCCCTGCTACTCATGTCCAAGCACTGTCTAGGCTCAGCTGGCTTGCTAAAGCTTTTCTGCTCAGTGCCTCAATCCAGAATGTCCCTGAGGCCCCCACACCGCTTGATAAATGCATTGGAAAACGCTCATCTGGGCTCAGCAAGGAGAGGAGAGAGGATGGTCCCCATCTTGTGTCTCTAATGTATTCTAATGTATCTGTCCATTGCTGTAGCATTTTTTTTTCTTTTCCTTTTTTTTAGAGGGGTGGGAGGGGCAGAAGGAGAGAGGGGGGGGCATTCGAAGCAGGCTCCACACCTAGCGCAGAGCCCCACTCAGGGCTCGATCTCATGACCCTGAGATCATGACCTGAGCTGAAATCAAGAGTCAGACCCTTAACCAAATGAGCCATCTAGGTGTCCCTGTAACGTTTTCTTTTTTTTTTCCCCTAACATTTTCTTTATACCCGTGTATTCACACATATAAATAATAACAACATCCAAGCCCCAAGTAGAACTTCTCATACGCCAGGTATAGTTCTAAGTGCTCTGTAGGTATTCATTCATTTACTCCTCACAACAATCTGATACAGTAATTCATTTTACAGATGAGGAAACTGAGGCATAGGAAGTCAAGCAGTTCTTTTAAAAGAGATTTATTTATTTATTTGAGAGAGATAGAGAGAGCTTGTGTGCACATGTATGAGCAGGGGGAGAGGCAGAGAGGGAGGGAGAGAAAAGGGGAAAAAAATCTGAAGCAGACTCTTAGCTGAGCATGGAGCCCAATGTGGGACTCAATCTCACAACTCTGAGATCATGACCTAAGCTGAAACCCACTCAGACCCTCCACCGACTAAGCCACCCAAATGCCCCAGGAAGTCAAATAATTTGCTCCAGGAAGTCTGGTGCCAGAATCTGATTATCTTAACAAAAAAGCTAGGAGGCCATAACATACACACACACATATGAGATTTTATATACACACAAATTTAATTTATATATAAATTTGCATAATTATGTAAATGTTATTATATTCATATTTTAAATTTTTCCTTTAAAATTTTCTCCCACCCCAGGTGCCTGGGTGGCTCAGGCAGTTAAGCGTCTGCCTTTGGCTCAAGTCATGATCCTGGGGTCCTGGGATAGAGTCCCATGTCAGGCTCTCTGCTCGGCAGGTAGCCTGCTTCTTCTTTTCCTCCCCACTCTTGCTCTCTGTCTGTCACTATCTCTGTCTCTCTCAAATAAATAAAACCTTTTAAAAAAATAAATATTTTTCCTCCCCCAACCATGGAATCCATGTTATCACCCAATGTATGATTTTCTATATCTTTTATTTATACTTATGTACTTATTTATACTTATATATACTGATACCTGTAATAACATGTACTTATACACGGTTTCTTTTGTCATTTTTTCTTAAGTAGGCTTCATGCCCAAGTGGAGCCCAACGTGGGACTTGAACTCACAACCCTGAGATCAAGACCAGAGCTAAGATCAAGAGTCAAACGCTCAACTGACTGAGCCAACCAGACACCCCCTTTTTGTTATTGTTTTAAAATAATAGATTGGGGTACCTGGGTGACTCAGTAGGTTGGGTGTCTGCCTTCAGCTCAGGTCATGATCTCAGAGTCCTGGGATGGAGCCCCACATCTGCTCTGCAGGGAGCCTGCTCTCTCTCTCTCTCTGTCTACCCCTCTGCCTACTTGTGCTCTCTCTCTCTCTCTGTCAAATAAATAAATAAAATATTTTTTAAAAATAGTAGATCATGTTAAATAAATCATTTCTGCACATTTCTTTTCTCATTCATCTTGACTTGGAATCCTCTGGCAGATCTAATTCACTGTTCCTAAAAGCCACACACCAGGCCACCCACCATGTCTTCCTATCTGGTCCTCCCTGCTCGAGGTCCTCCTCTAGAGTCCCCCAATGTGCCCCTTTCTTGACTCTATTAGGGCAGGTGAGAGGAAAGGACAGTGAGAAGACAGTCAGTGACATTTCAGGCTGGGTCTTGCCTACCCTCTTGGGGTGGCCCGCAGCCCTCAGCCCCCAGCCCCCAGCCCCCAGAGGCAGGAATGCTGACTATGTTATTGTGAAATCATTTGTATATTGTGAAGTGCTTTGCATACCATGGAGTGATTTGCATACAGGGTTGGAGGGGTAGCATCTTTGAGATCCCAGAGCAGTATCCCTGATTGTCTTCCTCCCTTTGCAAAGGAACCAACCCAGGGCTTCCACTTCAGAATGCTTCAAGCCCAGGAGGGCGTTCTGGCAGACCTATGGGCCAGGTGTGCTGAGGCGGACATGAGGCTTCCAGAGGAAAGCTGATCCCACCTGGAGGGACTTGGGTGGGGCGGCCTAAGAAGGGCAGACACTGGAGTGTGAAGTGGAACAGGGAAGCAGGTGCAGTATGTGAGAGCCTAGGGTGCCCGCAGAGCCCCCCCGGAGGCGAGAGCAACCCAGGACAGTTGAAGGGAGCTACCATGGGAGACACAGGAAGGTCAGAGGCTTGGAGACTCCCATTCCGGGGCAGTCTCTGCCCAAGTCCCCACATGCCCCATCCTGAACATTATACAGTCTTGCCTGATTTCCAGAGAAAGATGCAAAATGGAACCTCCAAGTCAGACTCCCACCCCCTAAAAGTGACAGGTGCTGTCACGGTGCTCTGGGTTCAGGGACACCCAGATTCAAACAGGGCTCTGTCCTCTGTGACACTGTGTGGCCCTGGGCTAGGTACGCTTCTCAGTGGAATCAAAGGATTCAGCGAAACAGTGCAAACGGAGTGAATGGCACATAGTAGTGCTCGTTAAATAATGCTGTTTGCTGCCCTAGTCTGAGGTCAGGCCTAGTTTCCTCCTGCTGAGGAAAGCCCAAGCGAGAGCTCCCCCAGGTTTGGGGTTCCGAGCAGCAGTGTCAAGACACCATGCATTGGACCCCAAAGGGTTACAAGGCCTTACAAAGGCCTGAGGTTCCCAGTGAAAAACCAAAGCATAAAAATAATTCGATGAGTAAGAATAAAATTCCCTCTTCTGAGGTTCCCGGGGCCAGGCCCCTCCCTGCGGCAGGCACTTCCCCTTTCCCTTGCTCATGGAGGAGCCAGGCAGGTTGACTCAGAGCTGGAGCGCTCAAGCCAGGAACCCACCCGAACCCGGCCGCCAGCCGAGCGCGCCCCCGTGCGGCCGCGGGCGGAACTGCAGCCCGAGAGAGGAAGCGGCGGCCAGATCCGCAAGCCCAGCCACCCAGCCGCTCGCGGTCCCTGCGGGGCCGCCGCCCCCGCCCTCCCCAGAGGGGCTGAGCGCCTTGCCTCTGGGGCTCCCACTTCCGCCCGGCCCTCCGCACCGCCCCGCGGCCGCCCGGGCGGAAGTGCGCTGGCCTCCCGGGTCCCCCACGGCCGAGAGGCGGAAGCGCGCTGCGACCGCCGCTCCCCTCCGACCCCGCGGCGCGCGGCGCGTCGGGTTCCGGACAGGTCCCGTGTGACGTGGCTGCGCGCCGGGGGCGGCTCCGGGCTGGGGGCCGGGAGGCCGAGTCGGGCGGGGCAGACCCGGGGCGGGGCGCGGCGCCGCTGCTGGATGGCCGGGGCCGCCCGGAGCGCCGCCGCCGCCGCACGGTGAGTGACCGCCCGACCCTCGGGGGCCCGCGTCCGGACCGATCCCCCCGACCCCCCGCCCCGCCGGCCCCGGACAGACCCGGGTCTCTGGCCCCCCTTCTGGCCCAGAGCTGAGGAGTTCAACTTCTTTGGGCTCCTCTTCTCCCCCGTCGCCCCGCACGTCGCTGCCCATCGCTCCCTCGCTTTCCCCCTCCGCGTCCATCTCCCACTCTCTGGCGCGCTCACTCCTGACTTTCTCTTGCTTTCTCCTTTCCCTCCGCTCTCTCACTCTCCGTACCCTATTCCCCTCTCCCCAGACTGCGGTCCCGCACCTCTGCCGGCATCGCCTTGGCCTCCAAGTCTGGCCCGGCCCAGTCCTGCTTTTGGTCCCCGGGGAGCCCCAGCGGGGTTCGTCAGGGTCTCCCGTAAAGGCCGGGAGGTCCTGGACGCGGGCATCCCTCCCACCTCCATCAGGGGATGAGGAAACTGAGGCAGGGACACGCTGGCTCAAGGTCACGGCCAGATGAGGCAGGGCAGACCACATTTAAATCTCATGCCCGAGTTTCCAGATTGAACTTCTCTGTTGGTTGACTCACATCTCGGTCCTGTGATCCAGCGGCTGGGAACCTTCCTGCCACCGGTGTCCCAGGCTGCCTGCAGTGTAAGGAGGGCTTTCCCGAGCTGCCCCCATTGCCAGGCCAGGTCACCTGCCTTAGCAAGCTCTTCTCATCTTCACAGCCCGTAGGGAGGCAGTTCTCCCACCTTACAGACTAGAAAACTGAGGCCTAGAGAGGAAACTGAGGCCCAGAGAGGGGCTCCGGGGACTGGCCCACGCTCAAAGAGCTGTAGGTGCAGAGCAGAGTTTGGGCCCCGTCTCCAAAGCCCATGCTCTGCACATCTGTGAGACAGCTCCCGACTGAAGGATCCTTCTCTTCAGTTCTGCCTCCTGTCTGTCTGTCTGCCTCCTGTCCTGTCTCCTGGAGACAGTGGGCTCACGGCCGAGGAAGAAGCTCTGATGGTTCTGCTCTAGTTCCGCTGTTTGCTTTCCCCGCCCGCACCATCCAGTGTTGCCCATCAGGCTAGACAGTGGCAGCCCCCGTCCCCTGGGTGTCCTCACTGGAGCACATCCTGGCGGCAGAGCCTCCCCTGGCAGCTAGAGACACCCGACTGGGCTGGGCCTGCCGGTGGCTGAAGGGAACCCAGCCAGCACCTCACCCCATCATTAGGGAAAGTTTAGCCCCAGGCAGACACGCTGACACACAGTCTGGAGCAGGCTCAGGAGGAAAAAATGTGTGGTCCTCGGGAGTGGGGCGTGGAAGAGTAGAGCCCCTTTGCTCTGTGCACCCATCACTGGGGTCCTCAAAGGCCCTGGGCAAGGCAGGCAGGGGAGTGGCCGCTTGTCTGGGGGGAGGGTTAAGATGCCACGTTTGCTGAGCAGGTGTGTGGCCAGGGGTGGCAGCTCACGTAAGAGGCCTTTGTGTTTTTCAGCACGTGGCATGCCTGGATGTCCCTGTCCTGGCGGTGGCATGGCGGGCCAGAGGCTCCTCTTCTTCACTGCTCTTGCCCTAGAGCTCCTGGGAGGGGCTGGGGCTTCCCAGCCGGCCTTCCGGAGCCGGGGGCCTGCAGCCGCCTGTCGCCTGGACAACAAGGAAAGCGAATCCTGGGGGGCCTTGCTGAGCGGGGAGAGGCTGGACACCTGGATCTGCTCCCTCCTGGGCTCCCTCATGGTGGGGCTCAGTGGGGTCTTCCCACTGCTGGTGATTCCCTTGGAGATGGGGACGATGCTGCGCTCAGAAGGTAGGTGACCCTCCTCTGGTGCTCGGGGCAGCCAGCGGCGTGGAAAACAGGGCTGCTCTTCCCGGGAGAACGGGGTCGCATGTCGCAGGACGCAGCCTTCTGGAGTGGAGGGCAGGGACAGAGCACAGTTTCCCACCTTGTTGAGACCAGGGTGGACCAGGCTCATTTGTTCGTTCATTTCTGTATTTATTTGTTCTCAAAGAATAAAAATTGGCAAACATTCACCAAGAAACAATATAGATTGTGGTTGGAAACATGGGTGCCAAGCCCCTTGGGTTCCATGCCAGGCTCTGCCACTCACCAGCTGGCTGGCATTGGGCAAGTTACTTCACTTTAGGCTCCCAGCCTTAAAAATGGGGATCATACTGGTACCTGCCTCAAACGTGCTACTGGGGAGAGGAGAGGAGCTCATGCTGCTGGAGCACTTAGAAGGCTGCCTGGTGCTGGGGGAAGGGCGCCAGGTCCGAAGGCCCGGGGCTGGCCGTGTGCTGGAACAGAGCCCTGCATCGCCCTTAGTGCAGAAAAGCCTTTCCACCGAGGCCCCTGGGTCAGCCTTCCTGGAATACATGCAAGGCTGGTGGTGCCCCCCTCTGGGGAGGGGACCTGGGAGGTGAGGGGTTTGCCCAGGCCAGGGCAGAGGCTCCCCCTTTGCACTGCAGATGTGTCTGTGCACTGATGGGGCACAAATGACATGTCGTAATGAAAACTAAAGACTGTATGGGTAGCTCCTAAAAATGCAGGTGCCCGCTGCCCCTCCCAGGAGTACAGCGTAGCAGGTCCGGCTCCAGGCTCCAGGAATCTGGTATTTCTGCCGCCTGCTAGGCCGGGGAACTGTTCGTTCAGCAGATAGTTATGAGCACATCTGTGGCCCATGGCAGGCTGAGGGCTGGCGCCACAGCTGTGAAGAGAGCCCTCGTGGGGCCTGCCAACATGGCCTGTGCATCATCTCAACCCCTCTTAGAGTGCCCCTGCGAGGTCAGCCGCGGGGGGTTAGCTCCATTTCACAAATGGGGAAACAAAGGCACCAAGGAGTTCTTTGACCAGGCTGAGGTCACACAGCCTGGAAGTGGCATCCCACTGGACCACCTGGGATCCCACTGGACCACCCAAGCGGCCTCTGCCTTCTGCGCCCATTTCTCTGGATAGCCTCCTTCGCGCACTTCCAACTCTTGATGCTGCAAGTCTGCAAAAGTTCCCCAGTCTCTGCCACCTTTCTGAAAGTAACAGTGGCTGAGAAGAGAAAAACTCCCCCTAAAAAGGGCTTGCTGTGTGTGTTGTCATTTAACTCCCACAAAGTCCCTATCATAGAACAATCATCCTGGGTTTAGAGATGGGGAAACTGAGTCCCAGAAGTAACCTGCCCTGGTCGGTTGGGGGGCTGGGGCCCGTCGGGCTCCCAAGCCCTGTCTCTTAACTACGAAGCCGCAGTGGTTCCACAGCCATCCAGCGGGCCGTGATGTATTTCCTGCTGAGCACCCAGCTGGTGCTGGGCCTGGGGTGGTGGGGGTGATCCAGGAAGGGCTGCAGGCCAAGTCCAGCCTTCTGGAAGCTTGCTGTCTGGTTGGAAAAACACAGCACCCAGTAAGCTGGGTGGGGCAGAGGTCTGCCCAGGGGCTCTGATAGGCCAGCTCGCAAGCCCCACATCTCCACATCTCCCTTTTGTAGCTGGGGCCCGCCGCCTGAAGCAGCTGCTCAGCTTTGCCTTGGGGGGACTTTTGGGCAATGTATTTCTCCACCTGCTGCCCGAGGCATGGGCCTACACATGCAGTGCCAGCCCTGGTGAGTGAGGCCACAGTCAGGGGGCAGGAGGGCAGAGGGAGCTGGTGCCCATGCCTAAGGTTGGCCCAGGCCCTCCTGCTCCGCCAGAATGACAGGGAGGGGGGATCTGGGCATATGGCAGGGAACTTTCCCCGGTCCAGTTCCCCGGCCCCTGTGGGAGTCCCTGGGGCCCACCTTCCCCACCAGCCAGTCCTGTCCCACTTCCCCTGTCACTGCCCCTGACGAGGTCCCATTCCAAATGCCCCCCCCTTCTGTGGCCCTGGCTTGGCCTGGCCTGTCAGTGCTGCCCCCTGCAGGTGGTGAGGGCCAGAGCCTGCAGCAGCAACAGCAGCTGGGACTTTGGGTCATTGCTGGCTTCCTGACCTTTCTGGCATTGGAGAAGATGTTCCTGGACAGCAAGGAGAAGGAGGGGACCAGCCAGGTGAGCCCCAAACCCCGGGGCCTGGACAGGTCAGCCTCTGTTATGTGGTGGTGTGGGAACCTGGAGACCCAGGTTCTGAGTTGAGCCCTGAAAAGAGGGTCTCTTCCCCATTTCCTTGGGGCTCTGGGAGGCCAGGCCAACTGGGAAGATCCGGAGAGTGATGACGTTGGCGCCTGCTGTGGCTTGTTCTCATAAACTGGGAGCAACAGCAGCGTGGAAGGTGGTCAGTTGAGTCGGGGCACACAGCTGACTGGGCAGGAGAGAAGTCTAGCCAGGCTGAAGTACTGTTCCCTGCCCCTGTCTCTCCATCTCTCACTCCCCTCCTGTGTCTACCCTGGCCGAGTGGGGGAACATCTAATGCCCCCTCTCCCTCCTTCTCCTGGCCCTAGGCCCCCAGCAAAGACCCCGCTGCTGCTGCCGTGCTCAGTGGAGGCCACTCTCTGGCCCAGCCGGCTGCAGAGCCCGGCGTGAGTGCCGTGGTCCGGACCATCAAAGTGAGTGGCCCACTCAGGGCCCCTTCCTCCTGCAGCGGTTCCCCACCCCCAAACTGGCAGGCCCAGCTGAACCCTGCCCGCCTGGGTCAGCCTGGCTTCCTCTTCCCTTGTGCAGGTCAGTGGCTATCTCAACCTGCTGGCCAACACCATAGACAACTTCACTCACGGGCTGGCTGTAGCTGCCAGCTTCCTTGTGAGCAAGAAGGTGAGTAGGGGTAGGGAGAGGTGGGCCCCATGCATTTCTGGTGGGAATGATGGTGCCTGCATTAACCAGTTGGCTCGGCCTCCAAAACAGGTCTCTAGTCCGTGCACTTCCCACTCCATCACCAACACCCTCATCCAGGCCCTGAGGGCTGCACGTGGCTGCCTTCTGTCCGAGCCACTGGGCTGTTCTTGTTGCAAAAGCTCCTGGTTGGGATTACATACCTCTGCCAAGCTGCTAGGCTTGGGCCCTGCCTGCTTCTAGATGCTTCTCACCTACTTCTTCCCTCTGCCCTCTCTGCCTCCTCTTGAGCTGGCCTCGCTCTTTCCCCTCTCCCGACCTCCACCTCACACTATTCCGTCTGCCTGGAATGTTCCTCCTCCCAGTCTTTGAAATCCTGGCTCCTTATCCTTCAGGCCTCGGCTGACATGCACGTCCTCAGAGAGGCCTCTGCTAACCCCTCATCTAAATGAGGCCCCTGTCACTTGTTCCCATGCCACGTGGTCCATCTCTTCCCCCACAGCACCTGGCACTGTGTAATCTTGTGGTTGTGTGTTCATTCAGTCCTCGCCTCCCCCCTCCAGACTGTTAGCTCTGTGAAGACAGGTTCCTTGTCTGCTGTGTTTCTAGTAGCTGAACGGTATCCAGCCAGAGCACCCAGCAGAGTAAATATTTGTAGACTGAGTGGACAAGTGGGTGCCTGGCCCTCGGCCCAGAACCCCACAGACTCCCTTCCCTGCAGATTGGGCTCCTGACCACCATGGCCATCCTTCTGCACGAGATCCCCCATGAGGTGTGTGCCAGAGGGTTTCCATGGCGGCAGTGTGGGCGTGGGGCTTCGGAGAGGGATTTGGGCTGGGAAGCCCTGAGTGGCAGCCTTGCGGGGGGCTGGGCTTTAGAGGCCTAGAGCTGCTCAGCCCACCAGGCTGCAGCCACCATCTCAGCTCCGGCCTCTGGGGCAGGGGGGCAGGGAATGGGGTCCCAGCCTAGGGGATGCGGGCTGGGGGGCCCAGCAGCAGGGCTGGTGCAGGGGGCTCGGTGTGCAGGTCCGTACCCGACCCCCTGGGGCCCAGAGTGATCATCTGGACCTCCCCTCAGGTGGGCGACTTTGCCATCCTGCTCCGGGCCGGCTTTGACCGATGGAGCGCAGCCAAGCTGCAGCTCTCGACGGCACTGGGGGGCCTGCTGGGCGCCTGCTTCGCCATCTGTACGCAGTCCCCCAAGGGAGTAGGTACGGGCGTGGTGGGTGGCGGTGGCAGGTGGTGGTCAGCAGAGGGGCCCCAGCCAGAGGGCATAGCTGCCCCATCCCAGTGTCCAGGCCAGGATCCGCCCCAGGTCTCCCCTGTGGGAGTGGGTGTGGTGCACACAGCTCCCCTGCGCTCCCAGCCATCAGGACTTCTCCTCCCACTGCAGAAGAGACTGTGGCCTGGATCCTGCCCTTCACCTCTGGCGGCTTTCTCTACATCGCCCTGGTGAATGTGCTGCCTGACCTCTTGGAGGAAGATGACCCGTGGTGAGTGCCCCTTGCCACCATCACTCACGGGGCCCCTGGGAGCTCGGGGGTGGGGGCTGGTGCTTCCGGGCTGCGGCCCATCCTCAGCCCCAGCCTGAGCCTGGCCCCTTTCCCTGCAGGCGCTCCCTGCAGCAGGTGCTGCTGCTGTGCACAGGCATCGTGGTGATGGTGCTCTTCTCACTTTTCGTGGAGTGACCATCCCTGCCACCCCCCACACAGCAATAAGAGACTCGGATTCACTCTGTAACCATGTGTGAGGCAGAGGGCGAGTGCCTGAGCGCACCTCTGACCAGATGAGAGGGTGGTTTGCGTGCGTGCGTGTCTGTGACCGTGACCAGAGATGTATGTGAGACCGACACTGTGATGGCGCGCTGGGCCCGGGGCCTGATCCCGGCGCCTGATCCCGGCGCCTGCCCCCAGCCGCGCTGTGGTCCTGTTACCCCGTCAGCCCGCACTTCCCGCAGTGAGCAGTGAGGAATAGCAGCCCTGGTCCCAGGTGGAGGCCTCTCTCAGCCAAGAAAGACCATAGGGGGAGTGAGAACAGCCCCAGGAGCCGAGGGCTTCGGGGAGCCCAAAGCTATCTCCCTCTGGAGCACTGGGGTTCCCGGCCTTCTACTCAGGCTCCAAGGCCTGGCAGCCTGAGGGCTGAGGGTGGGAAGCCTCTCTGCTGTGTCCCTTGTCCGGGCCCTTCCTTTGCCAGTTCTAAGGCCAAAGAAAGGAGAGGCAGGTGCTCGTGTAGCCCCTCGCCCCACTCAGCACTGACGGTCCTCCCAGCCTGGGATGGAGCTGGCAGATGCTTTCCAAGACCTTTTCCTCGTGGCTGCCAGCCCTGGGCCAGCTCCTGTTCCCCTAGTAAATGCTCCCTGGCAGCGCCAGCAGCTTTCACCACCTCCAGCTGCCAAACAGCGGCAGCCTGCAGGGCAGTAAGCAGCCCTGAGCCACACAGGCCTCCTGGTTCAGCCCAGGGACTCTGGTGCCAGACCAGGGTGCAGATAGAGATACCCCAGGGGCAGGAAGAGTGGGCCGTAGCTGCCCCTCCCTGCCCAGGCCCTTTTCCTTGTCCCACTGCAGCTGAGGGTAGATTGGGGGAGGTGAGAGCTCCGCCTTGTCAGCACTCAGGAATGTGCTCTGGGAGAATGCTGAAGCCATAATCCCCAGCTATTTCCCTTGGCGGACACCCAGGTACTCAGCTGGCTCACTCCACAGCCAGGCTCAGCCCTGCTGCTCAACCATGGACGTTCTGAGAAGCGGCCATCAAGAGGGTCTGAATGGGTTTACAGCAGTTTTGCTGTGGGTCCATTTCTATCTGTAAATATCTATTCTATAGACAATGCAAATAAATATTATATACAAACTGGCTGCCTCTCTTCTGCACACCACAGTCCCTGGTCAGGCAGGCCTTTCCTGGGCTCCCCTTGCTCCAGCCAGGCTGGTGGCTGTGTGGGTCCCCACCCCCAGGCTCAGCTGGCCACCCTGCCCATCTGGTCATCCCCAGCCCCCCACCAGCTCTTGTGCTTCATGCTCATCTGTGAACAGTTACCCTCACAGTGCTGCTCAGAACAGGGCGCAGCCGTTCGTCCTAAACCTGGCGTGTTAGCTGTGGAGCCCAGTCCCACAAGCTGGGCACCGTGCCACCGTAGCCGACATCACCCCCAGGGTGGTCGTCCTCTTTTTACAGACTTAAGAGCCAGGGGCTTCTCCCCAGCCTGTCCCAAGTAAATGGAGGAAGGGAGGTCTATCCACCAAGTCATCTCCAGCTTTGCTTCAATGAAATTGAAAAGATCATGGGGTTCTTCTTACTCTACGGATTCTCACTTCCTCTGAATGTCAAGGCTGCTGCTCCCCCACAGGGCTAGCCCAGGAAAGCGGGGAGGGAATAGTGGGATCCCACTGTGCTGAGTCAACCAGGCTGGCCAGCCGGCCTTCAGGAGCCCACAGGATAAGAACTGTCCATCGGTCCGTCCTGGAGCCCCACTAAGCGGCATGCTCAGCTGGGAGTGCCTGGCTCCGACCCGCCGGCTTGTCGGCGAAAAGGGAGCCGCCCCACCTGGCTGTGACAGTCCAAGGTCTGGGAAGCCCAGGCCTGATGGTGCCAAAGAAGGAATCCAGGGCTGCCCCCCACCCCCACCTCTCTGGGGTGGCACTGGGGCTCTTACCTATGTTGAGCCCTTCCAGGTGACAGGTACACAGGCAATCACAGGGCTCAGCCTGCCCAGGAGAGGCAGTGAGGCCATTTATGAAGAAGCTGGTGGGACACAGGGACTGGGCTCACTGCAGTGCCGTGGCCAGGAGGCAAATGCCCTGACTGGTCAGGCGGGGAACAGAAAACACAGAAGCAACAGCGGCCAGGTCTATCCCCACCAAGGGGACAGAAACCAGAAGCTCTTGGAAGTTGTGCTGGGAGTGCCTTGGGCAGGGCATGGAAGTCAACGGGATTTCCCAGGGGTCTGCCCCTGTGAGCAGCAGAACACTCTAGAAGGCAGTCCGGAGGTGACAGGACTCCTGGGTTGGAAAGCTAGCCAGCAGCCAAGCCCTCCAGATAGGCTGTTTTGGTCAGTAGCTCATTGTGCATGTCCACTTGGGGAGAAGGCAGGAAAAACTGCAGAGGGGCTTTTGTTAGGGGGGCATGTAAGAGCTGACAAGAGTTCTGAGGGTCTTTTACTCTAGAAGGCGTTCCCTGGCCCACGAAAGCTGCTGCTAAGAGCACAGACATGGAACCCAGACGTGTTTTACTGTCCTGGGTTTGGTCTTTTACTCTAGAAGGCGTTCCCTGGCCCACGAAAGCTGCTGCTAAGAGCACAGACATGGAACCCAGACGTGTTTTACTGTCCTGGGTTTAAATCCCAGCTAGGCCACCTAAGAGCAATAGTAGCCCAGCTGCTCACACACATCTTGGAAATGGGTACCCCGATGGGGGCTATTGGAATGACAGGACCAAATTATGCACAGATCCGTCGGGCATGGGGCCCAGAACAGGCCCTTAGTGAACCACACGATGCCAGCTACGATGTTGGGGGGTGGGGCGGAACTGGAAAGTTGAGTAGACAGAGAGGACCAAGGAGATCCTCAAGGAGACAGGACATGGGGCCTGATTTAGAGTGGGGCTGACGGCGGAACTGGGGGGAGCGGGGGGAGAACACACCGTGACCAAAGGTTAGGCTCAGAAGGGCTCTCAGTGCTCTTGCTCAAGGTTCATTTCTCAGAAGGAAATGAGCCAAGAGAACTAATGGGAACACGTGGAGAAACAGGAGGCTCAGGGGCCAGGAAACAGGAGGAATTTCAAGGAGCAAAAACCCAGGCTTTACAGGGAACCAAGGAAGAGGGGACCAAAAATGCAAAAAGGGGAAAGGCTGGCTTCTATTCCTGGTTCTGGAGCTGCAGGGACCGGGACCTCTAAAGCAGAGGGGTGGGGCAGGGAGCAGGAAAGGGTCTGGCCAGGACACGATGGCGGGAGGCTGGAAGACGCCAGGCAGCAGCTGTAACACGCGCCCATCTTGCCCGGAGGGCCTCGCCCGACAACTGCTTTGAGGCCCACAGTGGTTTCAGGGGTTTCCAGGCAGCAGCACTTGGGGAGGGAGCCTCCTGCACAGGTCCCACTCTTGCAGCCAGGCAAGGTGCAACAGACAGGTGGCAGGGACCTGAAACCATCTTTTATTATGAATTTTAACCAGCACCAGACCAGGGAGCAGGTGTGGTGGGCAACCTCCTAGGCATAGTACTGCAGGTTGGCTTTCTTCTTGGCCTGCACCTCCAGGATGCCCTCCATGTAGTCCTCATGCGTGAGTTCCGTGGCGCCCCTGCGCAGTGCGATCATGCCCTGCACCAAGGACAGACAGGCTCTAGGGTGCCTTCCTGCACCCCTGGCCCGGCTCCCAGAGGCCTCGGCCCTCTGAGCCTCTTCCCCCCAACCAGCAGTCTCCACCAGCCAAATGCCCCATCCTGTTCAGCGAAGAGGGGCAAGAAGGCATGAAGTAACCCACTCCCTCACACCATAACTCACCGCCTCCACGCACACGGCCTTGCACTGGGCACCATTGAAGTCATCCGTACAGCGGGCCAGTTCCTCATAGTTCACATCGGGACTGAGGGGTGGGGGGAGGGGGAGAAAGAACCCCACAGGACTCAAGTTACTTATAGTTACGGGGAGCAGTGGGAGACGACGTCCGCCCAGACTCCCCATCAGCAGGAAGTCCACTTGCCCTAGGACTTTGGCTAATACCCCCTTCCCCGCTATGCCTTGTTCCCTTCTCAGTACAAGGACGAAGGGCAGGTAGGTCAAAGCAGACGCCAGGTTATTTTTGTGTCTCTTGAGCTCTAGCCTTCTGGAAATCTGCACCTAAGATGCCAGGGACTGATTCAGCCTGGAGCGGCGGAGCAAGAAGATGGCTGTCTCCCCTTCTTTCGAGGAGCACAGGCCCTGCATCAGCACAGAGCTGCCTTGCTCTCATGTGCCAAGCACTTACTTCCCTTGATGGTGCCACGACCCCACATGGTCAGTGGCATTAACCCTAAGCACCAGACAAGAAAACTTGGGCTTCAACAGGTAATACCACCTACTAGAGGTCACACAGATCTGAATCCAGATTCCATCTGGCCCCTGGCTGGACTCCCCAGACCCATGCTGGGCTGTGCTCATCTGCTGGGGTGGAGGAGTCAAGGAAACTGAGGGCCTCCCATGGGGGAGGAAGGGGCAGGGTGATTCTAAGGAGCGGAGCACCCAGAATCAGGGCCTGGACCCCAGCAAGACTCTACCTCAGGCTTCTGGGGAGAAATGGAGGTGGCATGTAGATTAGTTCTGTGTGGACAGGGAGAGAAGGGGTGGGCAGAGACCAGGGGATGGGGATGCACAGTACAAAAAGCAACAGAGGGCGCTCCGCTGCTGCCCCTTCAGGTCTCAGCGCCTTGCTCATGTCCTTGCTCACCTGACGTTCATCTTGCGGGAGTGGATCTGCATGATTCTGGCCCGGGCCTCCTCATTGGGCATCGGGAATTCAATCTTCCGGTCCAGACGGCCTGAGCGGAGCAGTGCGGGGTCCAGGATATCCACCCTGTTGGTGGCTGCAATCACCTGAGCAAGGGGAGAAGCGCAACATGAAATGAGGAAGATGGGGCTCCCAGACAGACAACCGTCAAGGCCACGACAGGCGGACAGGCAGCCCAGGGTCCAGATCAAACAGCAAGTGTTAAAAAACAATCTCAATTGTAATTCTAGCTGCACTAGCTGGGTAACCGAGAAGGTGCCCTTCCCTCTAAACTCCGCTTTCTTTTTTTTTTTTTTTTTTTTTTTAAAGATTTTATTTATTTATTTGACAGAGAGAAATTACAAGTACACTGAGAGGCAGGCAGAGAGAGAGAGAAGGAAGCAGGCTCCCTGCTGAGCAGAGAGCCCGATGCGGGACTCGATCCCAGGACCCTGAGATCATGACCTGAGCCGAAGGCAGCGGCTTAACCCACTGAGCCACCCAGGCGCCCCAAAACTCCGCTTTCTTAATCTGTGATGATGATACTCACCTTTACTTGAGTGTTGGGTTGGAACCCATCCAGCTGGTTCAGAAGTTCCAACATCGTCCTCTGCACCTCCCGGTCTCCAGCCTTCTCACTGTCAAAGCTGGGGCACACAAGAAGCCCGAGACACTGGTGAGGCCACAACTTGGCCAGAGCCTTCCCCTTCTCCAGCCACCAAAAGCCTAACCCAACTGTCTAGGACAGGGAAAGGTCTCGCTCAACCAGGGGCCCCCAGCCCAGGACTGACACAGAACAGGTGTCAGAGACTGGAGAGGCTCCTGGGATCAGCCAGGCTGAGGATAAAACAGTTAGCAAAACCAACCACAGCCCGGGCTATCCCCCTATGCATGTGCCACTGCAAACTAAAGCTTAGAAATACGGGATCCAGACTTGGACCGTAAGTGGGAGCCCAGGCAGGCATCCCTGAGAAGTATCCCTCAGCCTGAAAACACAGGCCAGGCAACCAATAAAGAATGGGAAAAGTACGTTCTAGAAAAGGAACAACAGGTGCAAAATCTCTCTCACCAGGACCAGATGGACACTGATTATGGAGGGGACCTATAAACCAAAGGGATGCTGGGGCGTCTGGGTGGCACAGTTGGTTAAGTGTCCAACCCTCAGTTTTGGCTCCGGTCATAATCTCAGGGTCATGAGGTTGAGCCCCACCTCCTGCTCTGCATTCAGGGGTGGAGTCTACTTGGGATTCTTACCCTCCTCTTCTCCTTTCCCCTCTGCCCCACCCACCTCATGTGCTCAACTGCTCGCTCGCTCTCTCCCTCTAACAAATGGCCTTAATAAATAAATAAAAAATCTTTTTAAAAAATAAATAAATAAACCAAATGGATACTGGGAAGAAGTTGGGGTGGGGACAGGTCCAGGATGAAGTGGAGGGGAGCAGGGAGAGCCACACAGGGGACTAGGCAGGCCATGCTAAGTACAGCAATGATCCCAAGAAGCAGTAGGGGCCCATGAAGGGTTTCAAGTAGGAAGTTTGTGGGAGGGAGTGTGAGTACCCGTGAGGAAAGCAAGCAGGTATGAAAGGAACATGCTGGCAGCCGTGAGGAGAATGAATGGTCAGGGAAAAAGCAAGGAAGCTAGTTAGAACAGAATCCGGGACTTAAAACCACAAGAGCAGAGCTGCTGCCACTATTCCAGGGGAAGGAGCGAACGGGGTGGGAAACAGCTGGAATTTACAACAATCTCCTCTGTGGCACTCAGCACCCCCTTACCGCTTAGTGCCGATGGCATCCAGCTCATCGATGAAGATAATGGACGGAGCTTTCTCCTTGGCCAGGGCAAAGGCATCCCGGACCAGCTTGGCACCATCCCCAATGAACATCTGTACCAGCTGGGGGCCAGCCAACTTCAGGAATGTAGCCTGGTGAGGGGGCATGGTGACCAGAGTCAGGCCAAAGGCACTAAGAGAGGTCCCTCTGAGCCCACTTGGTAGAGCTTTAGCTTCTGACCTTTCCTTCTTCATTCGCCCCCAAAGCACTTACCTTGGTCTGTGCAGCACAGGCCCGAGCCAGCAGGGTCTTCCCCGTACCTGGGGGGCCATACATCAACACCCCTTTTGGAGGCTGGATCCCCAAGTTCTCAAACTTCTCCTTGTGGTTCATTGGCAGGACAATGGCCTCTACCAGCTGCCAGGAAGAAGTCCTGGGTGAGGACAGTGAAGTCTGGAGGGCTCCTACAGCCTGACACTTAATGACTTCAACCCCAACCCTCAACCCTCCTAATGCCAATTCAGGGACATTGCCTCTCCTTCCCCTGCGTCAGAAGGACACAGAATGTTCACTCCCACGAAGGCTGGCTACGGCTGCTCCAGGAACAGCAGGATATGGTTGAGAGGCACCAGAGTAAGAACCAGGAGCCTGAGTTCCAGTCCTGACTCTGGTCCTAAAACTCTGTGACCTTCAACAACTCACTTAATCTCTCTGGACCTCCGTCTCCTAAACTGTTGCATGGCACCCTCCTTACCTCCCTGGGATGCTATAAGAGGCATGTTGGCAATAAGTCAGTGAAGAAGAAAAACACAAAAGGCGGGCGAGGCTGCTACTAACAACCAGGGACTCCCTCACCTCCTGAATCTGCTTGTCCAGGCCCCCGATGTCACTATATTGTTCTGTGGGCCTCTCATCCACCTCCATGGCCTTCACCCGAGAGTCATACTCTGTGGGCAGGGTCTCCAGGATCAGATAGGAGTCTTTGTTCACACCCTGGGGACAGAGCACGGAAGCCTTCAGGTTTGTCCCAGCTCAAGACCTAACTAACTGGCTGGGTGGCAGATGTCTGTAGAGTGAAAGAAAATACAGGACTAGGAAAGACAAGAACCAAAGAGCAAGCTGACGAGCTCGGACTCGCTGGGCTCTCTGCCAAGATTCAGGGCCAACAGTGACCTGCGCCTGAGGCAGAGGCTCAACAAGCCAATGGGAGAAACCTCACTGGATAAGCCCTGCCCAGGCTGAGGAACACCACTCACCACCAAGTCTCCTGGCTTTAGCTTTTCAGCATCCACCAACCCAATCACGGGCAAGAAGTATGTCTGTAGGAAAAATTCTAGGCTCAATCTCGGTTACTCAATAAAGCACCCTAGTCCTTTCCCACATCCACCCCTCACCCTCCTTAGTTCTATCCCTGAGCTAGCCTCACCTGCCGTGTAGAGGTTTTGATCACTGCACATTTACCCTTCCTCTGGGAATCCAGGTCAATATTGGCACCATCCTCTTCTTGGTCATTGGGATCAACATCTAGAAGCTGGGAAGGGAATAAGCTCAGTCAAGAAGCCCTGCTCAGCCCCCTGAACTCCTCAGGGCCTAGCATTTCCCAGGCCAAGACAATCTATCCCCTTCTGCAGACTAGCCCCAACCCCAGCAAAAGTGTGGCTAAAAGCCAGGGGACTGATAAGAACCCTTTAGGTGTTGCTTTTCTGCCCCCAAGAGCTCTCTATCCCCCAAGTAAAGAGGAAACATGTGTTTCTGAGGCCTCTGCAGGGTATCTATGTGTGTGTGTGTGTGTGCGCGCGCACGCGTATAGCACCCTAGAAATGCAAACTAGGGAGGTGGCCCCTGGAGGTGAGTTCTAACATGCAACGTGGGCCTCAAAACTTCCACCCACTCTTTTTCCAATGGCCCCATAGCAGGCTGCCTCCAAGCTCGGCTGACCCTTTCTCTTCCCCTCCACATACACACACACCTCGATAACGTTGGACACCAGGTATGGCAGGGTCTTGTTCACTTTGATTTTCTCACTGTTCTCTTTGATCTTGTCCTTCATGGCTTGGAGTTCGTGGGTAACTCGCAGTACTTCACTCTTCATGATCTGGGATGAGGGCGAGTGGAAGCAAATGTTCAGCCTTGGCTCAGCTTATCCGAGGGCCCTGTAACAGGTGAGGCCCAGGCTGCCCAGGGCACCTTCCCGCATCCATTCACTCAGCTCTAAGGCTCTCTGAAGAGTGAACCTGACTGTGCCCACCTCCAGCAGAGGGTAAAACGGGCCAGTCTGGAAACCTCCTGAAGTAGCTGTAGCAGAGGGAAAAGAGCAGGGCCCCGAATCAAGCAAATACAGGTATTAGCTTCTGCTTCTAATTAAGGCCTGGGTACTTCACCACAACAACAACCTCTGTTTCCCCATCTATAAATGAGGACTTTCTAAAAGGTTCTCAAGAGGAATATTTAAACACCTCTGCCGGAAAAGACAGTCCGATGAATCCTCTCAGACCTGCCCTTCCACCATCCTCTCTCTCTTCAGGTCTCTCTTAAGGCTTAGTTTGTCCTCTTTTTCTAATCTGCGGGCCCTATGTCTTCCCGGGAAGGCCGAGAATATGAAAGAAGCCACTGGGATCTCCAGGGCCTGCCCTGTGGGGGCTTCGCTGCCGGCCACTGGGTCTGTGAGCCCACCTTGATCTCACTGTCCAGCAGCCGCGTGCGCTGGATAATCTCTTCTGTGGACATCTTGAGCACCTCCTCCCCGATTCCATCTTGCTGTTTAAAAAGAAAAAAAAAATTTTTATACACATACATACATACACACACGCGCGCGCACACACACATATACATATTTATACATATACACACATACACATACACATTTAACTCAGGTCGGGGATTCCGCATCCTCAGATCCCACTCAGCCTCTGCTTCCCCGCCCATAAAACCAAAATGAAGGAGTCGAGACCCTTGCCCATATCCCAAGCGGCCCCGACCCCGGGACCAGGCCAGACCTTGACCCCCCCCCCAACCCCAGCCACTTCCCACCCTCCCACCAAAGGCGTCTTCCCGCTGGCCCCGGCTCCAGGACCCCCAACTCTCCCAGCGCGTACCTCAGCCTCATCCCACACGGTCGCCATCTTCTCCTGCCGAGTCACTGGACTCTAGAGTTTAGGCAGCAGATTCATATCGTGAAGGAAAAGACCGAAAATAGTACTAGACAGATATTTCAGCCAGAGATTAATACTATCTTTCCGAACGCCTGCTCCTGACCAGGGACAGACTCTCTCTCCAATTCCTCACTCCTGACTGAATTAGTTCCCGCCGCCACTACCGCAACGAATCTGCTTCTCCGATTCAAAAGACAAAACCCGGGACACAGGACCCGCCCCCCCACTCCCCCCCTACTCTTGAAACGTAACCACCCACGTCCTGTTTTAAGCCGGGAGGGACAGGTGGATTTGCTATTATTGGTCGGGGCGCGCAGTGGGCGGAGCCTGGATGCAAAACCGGAAGGGAGGAAGGGATGGGACCTCGAGGGCCCTTGGGAAATGTAGTCTTAATCTAGCCAGCACCTGAAAGGGCGCTTTGCAAGAGGATGATTCGACCTCAGAATCTGGTGCAACTAGGAATTCGGTGATTCGGGAGCTGGCTCAGCCTCACAAACCATAGACAACATACGCCAGCCGTGTGCAGAGAGCCAAAAAAAAAGGCATGTCCAAGGTTA
Source organism: Mustela nigripes (assembly GCF_022355385.1). Lineage (NCBI taxonomy): Eukaryota > Metazoa > Chordata > Mammalia > Carnivora > Mustelidae > Mustela > Mustela nigripes. Next base: position 3,334,704 of record NW_026739491.1, read on the forward strand.
CCAGAGAGAATCATTAACCAGTTTTAAAGAGAAATCGCTGCTTCTGTTAACTTCTGAGCAGGTGCCCCAGAACTGCCCACGTGGGAAGAACGGAATTGACAACAACCTCTACAATTAAAAAACATTATGACTCACATCTGTAATCGTTTCTTGTCATCTCAAGGCTTAGGGCAGATCTTTGGGTCATATAAGACTAATTTTTGTTGTATCTGTGTCCCATTGCTCTGGAGGATCTCTGCTTATGATTCTAAGGCAAGACCCAGGGAACCCCTAAAATGAACTTCATGTAAGCCACATGACATATATTTTCAGCCAAGCCTTCACAAAGAACCCCTAAACTTGGTGGGAATCTGTCTAGTGGTTGTCTTTCTTTCTTTCTTTCTTTCTTTCTTTCTTTCTTTCTTTCTTTCTTTCTTTCTTTCTTTTTTTTAAAGATTTTATTTATTTGACAGACAGAGATCACAAGTAGGCAGAGAGGCAGGCAGAGAGAGAGGAGGAAGCAGGCTCCCTGCCAAGCAGAGAGCCCGATGTGGGGCTGGATCACAGGACCCTGGGATCATGACCTGAGCCAAAGGCAGAAGTTTTAACCCACTGAGCCACCCAGGTGCCCCTGTCTAGTGGTTTTCTTGGAAGCAGTTGAAAGCAGAAATTTCTTCAAATGACAGCATTTGCTAAAGGTTAAGTGACTTGCCCAAGGTTATTCAGTGAGTCCTCCCAGAAGCTGCTGACCCCAAATTCACACTTGTCAGAGCTGTCTGACGGGAATCAAGAAGATTGGATGAGGAAGAAGCTGTCCTGTCTGCACTGCCCCAGCACACCCACAAAAAGAGTCAGAATCGCTGGGCTCAGGTACAAACAGTTTATTTTTCTATAAAGAGCAAAGTACAAAGAGGCAGAGAGGGCAGCCGAGCCTGGAGGAGCAACAGTGGGCAGGCCCTGGACCCTGGCAGGTTGGAGGAGGCCGCTGCCCAGGGCTAAACAGGGTCTAAGGTGTGACCAGTCAGGGGCCTCCAGCAGGATGATGGACAAGGAGCAGGGAGAGATGAGGCAGAAGCCCAAGGCTGCTTGTGGGATTCACACAAAGCCAGGCTTCATGGAGGAGCGGCGGCAGTTGGGGCAGCTCCGTGTCCCGTTGTTCTGCAGGCACCTTGGGAGGCAAAGGAGTTCTGTCCATTCACTGAACCCAGGCTTCTGTCCTGGGCCTGGGCTCTCTCTCCTTCCCTCCCCTCTGCAGGAGCTGGGACGGCCCCCAGGCTCCTCCTGGTGGCCCTGCTTGCCCCTGGCACTCAGTCCTGAGGCTTCCAGGAAGTCAGTAGTCAGGAGGTCAGCATGGAGGCCAGTAGCTGTCACAGCCCTGAGGCAGGTCTAGCCTTGGGTGTGTGAGTCCCGTGGCCTTTGAGAGGCCTCTCTGAATTCTCTCTGGGGAGAATCGTGATGGCCACCCCCTAGGGCTGCTGGAAGGATTCAATGAGTTATTACTTTTAGAACACGCTTGGAACGCAGAGGGGGCTACATTCAGTGTTACTACTGTGGTCAGGCCAGCGGGGGCCCCAGCATACCCCAAAGATACCGTCGGTGCCCCCTGCCCACCGGCCGGGAGCCCTCACCTGAGGTGGAAGATGTGGGAACACGGCAGGGCCTGCAGCCGGCTATTCCTCTCACCGATGGACTCACCGCACAGGCCGCAGTAGAGCTCGGTCTCCTCCACGCACTCGTGGAAGCGCACCACGTGCGCCCGCAGCTCGCGCTGCAGCCCCTTGCTGCGGCAGATGCTCTCGCTCAGGCAGTGCAGCTTGAGCTGGCTCAGCTGGGGCCAGCGGGGACCAGGTCAGTACTGGTGAGCACCACCCCCTTGCGCGGCCCGAGAAGCTGTCCCCGGGGCCCCACCCAGCAGTCAGGACACACAGGGTCTGGTCCCGGCGGCCTTCTTGCCTCTCGGATGGGCCTAGGAAACCAGTCCTGCCCTCTCCCCGCCTCGGTTTCCCCTTGTGCAGAATGACGGGATGGGTGAGGCAGGAGGTCCAAACCCTTAGAACTCGCCAGGAACCCCATGTTTATGAAGGACTTTATTGACCAGATCTGCTGCATTGACTCCATCTGCTCTCCTGTTTTTGTTAATTAAATACACACATCAGGTCAGCATTTCTGACCGACCTGAGATACTTGGGTAAAACTGAGTTGCTATATCCTATCCAAAAACAAAGATCTTTGGCATTTTAGTTGGGCTCTGCACCAGATCTCAAAGAAATTCGTATCTTTTAGATACTGAGCCTGTTTTCAACATTTAAAGGTTTGGATACAATCATTAAATTCGAGAGGCCACATATACTACAGGAGGAGCACGGACTTAAGAGTTAAGACAGACCAGGTACAAAGTGTGGGACCTGGAGCACCTTCCCTGAGCCTCAATTTCCCTACCTGTAAAATGTGGCTTGGAGTGCCCACCTTGCTGGTAGACAGTGAAGAGTGGGACCAATACCTAGAAGAGCCTGTGTGTGCCCAGCTCTTAGCAGACCCACTGCTGGGTTTTAATGACCACCAAGAAGCTCTGAGGAATTCTGATGTCCTCTGAGCTGTGGAATTCTTCCCTGCCCTCTAAAGTGCTCTGTGTGTGAACGAGAAACAGCCAGGGTCTGTGAATGGGTTGGGGGCATCTCCTGGAGATCCAGAAGGGTTCAGGGAAGCCCTCTCCCCACACCCCAGGTCCCATTGGGCTCTTGATTCCAGACCCAGGAGACAGAATCAGGTCTGACCTTGTTCCCCACTTCCTCGGCCAGGTCCTGGGCTTTCTCGATGGCATCCAGAGCCTGAAAGGCAAGCACAGGCCAGGGCTGCAGGCAGAGCTGTCTAACAGAGGCCTTGGCTCCCAGGAAAGGAAGGGGCCGAGAGGGGCAGGCCTGGGGAGGGCAGCATCGCTGGCCGGCTGCCCTGCGTATGAACGTAGCAAAAGCAGGCTGGAGCCCAGTCACAGAGCTGTGTGGTCAAGTTACCTGCTGCCTCAGTTTACTCAGATACAGAATGGGAAGAATATTCCTGTCTTACTGAGTGTCGTGAAATCGTGAAAGCCATTAAAACATCCTGAGTTGCAACCCAGCTCTGGCCCTTTGCTAGCTGTGGGTCTGGGCACATCATGGGACTTCTCTGAGTCTGGAAAATAACTTGGAATGGACTCACCTCATGGGATTCAGGTGAGGCTGATGTTAGACAAAATCTCTGAAAGAGTCCTGCCCAGGACCAGCCCCACAGATTGTAGGCTGACCTACTGGCTCCAAATGGGAGCACTGGGGAGAGCCAGGGGCTGCAGGAAACGGGCCCGCCTCACCTTGTCCAGCGCCTTCCTGGCTATCCAGCATTTGGCCACGCCCAGCAGCACCTGCACCTGTCCCAGGCGGTTTCCAATCTCAGTCATGATGCTCATGGCGGAGTCGTACCTGGGGAAGGCTGTCTGCACAGCCAGGGGGAGGGTGCAGTCAGACTGGGCCAGGCCTGCCACCCCTCCCTGTGCACCCCAGGGAACTCACCTCCAGGTCCCCGCGGCTCCGGTGGATGTCAGCAAAGCAGAGTAGGCAGAGCGCCTGTAGTGGCCGGTCCCCGTGCTGTAGAGCAATCTTCATAGATTCCTGTGAAGGGAGGCTGGAGGCTCAGGCCTGCACACCTGCCCCCATAACGCTGGGGTGTCATCATTCAGTGGGCCCCTCTGACAGGGCAGCCCAAGGATCGCCAACATCCTTGGGGCCCAGTACACCTAGCACGGTACTGTGGCCCCACTTACGGCCCCACTGAGGCCTCACAACATCCAGGGAAGTGGACAGAGATGACTCGATCGAGGGTACCTGCCTGGTAAGTTGCAACACAGGATTTGAACCCAGGTCTGTGGCACTCCAGAGACCGGCTCTCCTGCTTAAAGTGCCCCACAGAGGGGATGTGTCCGGGGAGGGCAGAGGGAAACTCCCTCCCCTGAGAATGGACTGGAAGGGAGTGAACTTTTGCAGCCAGAGGCAGGGGTGGGGGGTGGAGGGTAATTAGAACAAACGCATCCTCCAGGGACTCATGGAGAAGGGGGTCAAGGGGAGATCTTGGGGCCCTGAGAGGCTGATGGGGAAGGGGGACAGCCTAGCCCACACCGCCACCCTCCACCTGCCCATCTTCCCTCCTGCCCCACCTCACAACACTCCATGGCGCTGCCCAGGTGGCCCAGCAGGCGGTAGGCCACGGCCATGTGGTACTGGCTCATGGCCCGGTACTTGAGGCTCCAGCCTTTGCCGTAGTCGCTAACGAGCTCTGCGGCCTTGCAGGGGAAGAACAGGGCTTTCTCGTAGTCCTGCGGGGGACACAGGGAGGAGGTGGGACAAGAATGGGGCACACTGAATGGCAGGAGCTGCCCTGAAGTCCAGGGCTCTAGGGCCTGCCTTCTCCATCAGCTCAGAGGCCCCGCTGGTGTTCACTCACTCACTCGGGCTCCCAGGAGCGAGTGGTCCAGGCAGAGGGAACGGCCACCGGAAAGGTGTGCGCTCCACGAACGGAGGAATTCTCATCTGTTTGCGGACGCATCCCAAGAGCCTAGCACAGTTCTTGGCACTTAGTTCTTAGCACAACGGATATTTGTTGAATGAAAGAATGAGTGAGAAGGCACAAATACAGCTGGCATCTCCTCTCACACAAAGGGGGAGTACCGGGCCCCCCACTCGTGTTTGCCCTCCAGTACGCGGCAGCGGGTGCTCACCAACGGCTCAGTGCCCGCTTGCCAGCGCCGTCGGCGCCGAAGAACGTGGAACAGACTCACTGAGGCAGTGAAATCATCCTTTCTTTCTCCTCAAACCTCCAAGTACTCTTTCTACCTGTCTGTTATCAGCTAAAGCCCTTGCTTCATACTCCACAGGGAAAACAGAAGAAAGTCAGAGAGGACTCCCTTCTCCACCAAATCCTCGAGATGGACCACTCTGTCTCCTTCCTGCCACTCTAGAGAAGGACCCCGGCTCCTACAGAAGTGAGTTCCTCCACGGGGCTTTGGAACCAAGCCTCCATCTCTTTTGACTCAATCACTCCCATCGTTGTACAAATGCATTCTGCCATTTCTTACCTCATTAAAAAAAAAAAAAAAAAAAAAAAA